>NW_026067915.1:14020658-14094911 GCF_014885135.2 Alexandromys fortis | reverse complement strand
ATCTATCTATCTATCATCTATCTATCTATCTATCTATCTATCTATCTATCTATCTATCTATCTATCTATCTATCATCTATCTATTATCTATCTATCATCTATCTATCTATCTATCTATCATCTATCTATCTATCTATCTATCTATCTATCTATCTATCTATCTAGAGACAGTGTCTTGCTGTGTTGCCCATGCTGTCCTAAAACTCACAATCTCCTAAATTGCTGGGTTTACAGATCTTAATCCTCATGTCTGCCTCACAGAGGCATCTTTGAATGAATGAAAGAGTAAATTGTTCTGGCATGAGGAAGGAGAACATCTGAAGTAGCTCACACCCCAAACTGCTCTCCAAAGCGGCTTCATAACCACTCAGAACCAAAGACCTATTTCCAGAAGCTCAGCCCGCCAAACGCAAGGGGGATACTGGCCCACTGCCAACTGATGAGGAACGGACGGCTTGTACCAAGTCCTCTGAAAAGACGCCATTGTTGGGCACACACACACACACACACACACACACACACACACACACACGAGGCCAAGAGCCCAGCTCCTCCTTGATGCCTGAGCCCTCCCCCTTCCCCCAGTTTAACAGAACACCCCGGCAGACCACTGCTGGCGGATTCGTCATAAAGAGGAAGAGAGGAGGTTTTTCACCAGCATCAAATCTTACTTCACAGAAGCTTGGCATTCCTCTCGGCCCTACAAGTTATTCTAGGCGGTGTCAAATTTGCTTTTAATTAAAAGTAGATGGGGGACACTGGTGAACTGGTTTGGCAAGTAAGACACTTGCTGCCTGGTGATCTGAGTTCTCTCTCTACATGGTAGAAGGAAGGAGCTGACGGCCACAGTTGTCCTCTGACTTCCACCCTTGTGCTGTGGTACACACACACACACACACACACACACACACACACACACACACTCTCTTTTCTAAAGGCTGTGAGCAGCATTTGTCTATATGGTTATCATCATAAATATTTAAAAGGTATCTTGGCACCATGGCAATTTAGCTAAACAATATGATTAAGTTTAAGCTCTGGTCTCAGATCTCTTCAGCCATGGTAGTTTTGTTGTTGATGATTTCGTGTTCTGAGATGGGTTTTACTATGTAGTTCTAGCTGGCCTGGAACTCATCAGCTAGATCAGGCTGGCCTTGAACTCAGAAAGCCACCTGCCTCTGCCTCCCTAGCTCTGGGATCACAGCCCGCAGCCACCACACCCGGTCAGAAGACAGCTTTTGTAAAGCTCTATTGGGTCTGAAGCCAGTGAGCCAGATGGACAGAGCCTGTGATTTCCAGCGCTGGAAAAAACCACCGCTCAATTCCTCCTATGTGATTTATCCTGCGTCTCTAAGTATGTTGCAAAGTGAAGTAGCGTCTTCAGCAGGGACAAGAGATGAGCCATGGTCTCAGTCCCACTGCCCGGAGTAGGAGACACTGGCCTTGTGTATGGTGTCTGAGGTGTTGAGGATGGGGAAGGTCACCCACTTGGGCTAGGGAGTGGACAGTGTCCATGAGATACTTAAAGTCACTCTCAGCTCTCTCTCTCTCTCTCTCTCTCTCTCTCTCTCTCGCGCGCGCGCGCGCGCGCGCGCGCGTGTGCGTGCGTGTGTGTGTGTGTGTGTGTGTGTGTATCTGCCTTTAGTTCCCTATGGCTAAATAACCCTGGATGGTCTCCCAGTGTCCTAGCCAGGACCTTCCTGTCCCCAGATCCCAGGTTCCATAAGGTCCTGGCTATTTCCCCCAAATCTGTGTCTATTTTTTCAAAATCTCAAATGAGGACAAGGACCATCAAGTGTTTACAAACAGCTTTCTCATGGAAGAGTATCCCAGGCATTTGCCCCACAGAGAAAGCCAGCCCTTTGCTATTCAGGTGCGACTTCTCTCAGCTGTCTGTGTTCTTACTGCAAGCTGACTTCACTCCCAGCCTCCTAGGTCTTCCTTACATGGCACTCTCCAAGGAGCCTGGGATAACACAGCCTGGAGCCTGCAATTAACACAAGCGAGGCCGGAGAAAGAGAGATCGTGGTTTTCCTGGCAAAAAACCAGGTCAGATGCTAGGCATTTATATTTGACTGCTACTTTAGGAAATAGAATACAGAAGTCAGGAGTAAATGAGAGGTTTGGCCTGTGTCTTTTTGTTTGTTTCCTGAGACAGGGTTTCTCTGTGCAGCCCTGGCTGTCTTGGCCTTGAACTCACAATCCCAAGTCTGGGATTAAAGGTGCAACCTGGCCTTTTTTTTCCTTAAAAAAAAAATCAAGTTTAAAACTGGACATAGTGTCTCATGTCTGTAATCCCAGCGTGTGAGAGGCTGAGGTGGGAGAATCACTGTTTTTGAGTCAAGACTGTGCTAAGTGAGACTCTGCGCCCCCCCCAAATCAAAATATCAATCAGTTTTAGTGAGGCACGGTGGTGCATGCCAGCAATCCCAGTATTTGAGAAGGCTGAGATACAAGGTTGGCAGTTTGAGACCAGTTTGGACTATACAACAAGAATCTATTTCAAAAAGAAAAACAAATCGATAAAAATTTTAAATTAAAAACTAGTTTTAGCAGGACAGGCTCCAAAGCTACAGAGAAACCCTGTCTTGAAAAACAAAAACAAACAAGTTTTAGGGGTTTAACAGTTTAAGAGTACTGACTGCTCTTTCAGAGGATCCAGGTTCTATTCCCAGCATCCACATGGCAGTTCATATGGTTGTTTTTGCCTGCATATATGTCTGCATACCATGTGTGTGTGTGTCTAGTGCCTAAGGAAGTCTAAAGAGTTTATCTCTTAGAAGTGGAGTTACAGTCGGGCAGTGATGGTGCATGCCTTTAGCCCCAGCACTTGGGAGGCAGATGTAGGTGGATCTCTGTGAGTTTGAGGCCAACCTGGTCTACAGAGTGAGATCCAGGACAACCAAGGCTACACAGAGAAACCCTGTCTCGAAACAAACAAAAGCACTGGAGTTACAGATGATTGTAAGCATTCATCTCATGTGGGTGCTGGGAATCGAACCAGCATCTTCTGGAAGAGCAGAAGTTCTTAACTGCTGAGCCATCTCCCCATGTGTTTATTGTGTATATTTAAAGTATACGATGAGATGGCTCAGGCAATAAAGGTGTTTGCTGCCAAACCTGATAACCTGGGTTCCATCCCAGAAAACCAAATGGTAGAAGCTGTTCCCCACACGTGCTGTGGCTCAAGGGTGTACACACAGACAAGAGAGAGAGAGAGAGATATTGAGAGAGAGAGAGAGAGAGAGAGAGAGAGAGAGAGAGAGAGAGAGAGAGAGAATAATTAAATGTAAATAAAATAACAAAGTATACAGCAAGCTAAGGGACACATCGAGAGTAATGCCACACAGTTAAGGAATCAGCACCTGATATCTCAGAGGCATCCATGCTGTGCCCTTTTGTTGTACAAGAGCAACTAAAAGAACCTGAAGGAGAGTTGGCGGGGCGTAGACAAGGAAGGGGAGAGCAGCTTCCTGAGATGGTGGCTTCTTGTTCCAGGAAACCATGGGGTGGGTATCTAAACAGGACCAACAGGGAAAGGGGGGCCTATAAAATCCCCAAGTCTGCGTCTATTTAGTGGACTTCAGTCTCACGCCTCTCCCATCTTTGAGGAATGAAGTGTTTACTCTCCCTTTCTCTGAGGCTTGGTCTTTTGTCTCCCCGAGATGTTCAAGTCTTTCTCTGAGCCTGGGCATGGCCACTAGCATCCCCACTACAAAATCTATTTGCCATGAACTCCACAATTAAATATTATACAATTTTATATAGCACAGTTATATTGCATGTGAGTCTCATGATTAACTCTATCTGTGAGTCAGGTAGAGTCTCCTGCCTGCAATTCCAGATATTTAAGAGATGGAGGCAGGAGAATCACCCCGTTTGAACCCAGCCTGGTCTAATACAGCAGATTCCAGGCCAGCCAGGCAACATCATGGACTCTTGTCTCAAAACAAAAGTTGTGAGGGCTAAAGTCATGTTTTATGTTTATATTACCATGCTTAAGAGGTCTATAAAACAAAAATGCCTCTAACCTGTGGGCCCCACTTTCCCAAGGACAAATAACTTTCCAGAATGCTGGGGGCTGTTCATGTAAGACAGCAAACCCGGTGTTTTTCTTCTGTAAACAAGTTTGGTTTCTCTAACATCACAGGATGTACGCTTGATCACACATAGGCAGGAAGTACCTCAGGTTGTATCCTTGCCTCTGATTGGATGAAGGCAGTAAGTACACAGTCTTGTGAGTTTTGCCTTTCTAAGCCCCAGCCTAATGTAAATTGGTGACATATTCTGGGAATCCTGGGAATGGACCTGACCAGTATCCAAGGACCTGGCTAGTATTTAATAACATTTGCTTCAAATTTGACTAAAAACTATGGCAGTGGTCCTATCCTTGCCATCTGGGATTAGCAAAACCATCTAAATCAATAACACTGTGGTGACGACTTGAGCCTTGTTAGCACAGGGACCTGAACTCAGTCCCCAGAACCCAAAGCAAAAAGCTTGTATAGGAGCATGGATTCTCCAACCTCTGCTGGAAAGGTAGGGATAGGCGCTGTGGTGGTCTGAATAAGAATGGCCCCCATAGGCTATGTCTGAATGTTTAGTCTTCAGGGAGTGTCACTACTTAAGAAGGATTAGGAGGCGTGGCCTTGTGGCAGGAAGTGTGTCACTGGGGGTGGACTTTGAGGCTTCAATAGCCCAAGCCATCCCCACTGTCTCTCTCTTCCTGCTGTCTGTGGATCTCAGCTCCTTCTCTAGCAACACGCTCCCCACCGTGATGAGTGTGGATTAAACCTCTGAAACTGAAAACCAGCTCCAGTCACAGGCGTTCTCTTATGCAAGTGGCGCTGGTCATAGTGTCTCTTCACAGCCATAGAACAGTGACCAAGACAGACCACCCAGACTAGCCTGCTTGGTGAATTCCAGGCCAGTGAGACACCAAGTTTCAAATAAACAGATAAAAATGTAAAGATGACTCAGTGCCTAAGAACATTTGCTGCTCTTCTAGAGAAGCCATGTTTGGTATCCAGCACCCGTATCAGGAGGCTAACAGCCACATCTAGCTCCAGCTCTAGAGGCTCCCACCCCCCTTTTCTGGCTTCTCCGGGCACTCACACAAGTGACATGCACAACATACACACACACACACACACACACAAACATTTTTTCTAAAGGTAGATAGCATAAGAAGAATGACACCCTAAGTTGTCCTCTGGTCCGTCCCCATACACACACACATACCCCCTACATCCCCACAGAGACAGAAAACGAGATAAACAATTCCCTGACTTATTCAGCCTATGGGATCTGTTCTTGACATCTCTGACCTTTCCCTCCCTTCTTTCCCTCACCCCCATCCTCAGCTGGAGTGGCCACCTCTGTACACTTGCATGTCTGTAGTTCTCACAGGGATGTGGTCAGGGGCCAATGTCCAGAAGGAACCCAGAGCTCCAGGGTTCTCCCGATGCCACCACTGTCTGTCCTTGTCCTGTCTCATTTTGGAAAACCTACACATTGGTTTTCTTTGCCCTCTGGTCCTGGCTACACGGTCTTTAAAAATAGTCTTTTTATAAAAAGGCACCCAGACATGCCAGAAATAGCCAGTGGCTCAATGAAGCGCTGCACAAATATGGTCATATCGATGAGGGAGTTCTAAATCCAGCTTTGGGCTCATGTTTGAGTCAATGAGGAAGACGAAGCCCAAATGGCAGAGAAAAATAGAGACTGAAGTTGATTTAAGAAACCAAAAGAATGTCTTCCGAGACGAGAGCACAAGCAAAAGAGTTTGGGAGCGAGCTCCTGGCCTTTGCTTGCTAGAAGTGTTGAGGTTCCTGGCAGAGGCACCACAATCCCAGGATGACAGCGGAATGACTCGGGCCTGCCTTAAGTCCCAGCTCTGTGATTCATGTTTTCATGTCTGTGTGATATAGACAAGTCAAGGAAGCTTGTGAACCTCAGTTTCCCCATCTGCATATTGGAGCTAGCCATTAATATACTCATACTTACAAAGACTAAATGAGGCGGAGTGTGTAAAACGCCTTTTGTAGAAAGGCACAGGGGAAAGTTGGGGTGATGGGCAGAGATATTCTGATTTTTTTAATATTTTTATTTCATGTGTATGGGTGTTTTGCCTGCAGGTATGTCTGTGCATCACGTGCATGCCTGGTGCCGGAAGGGACAGGAAAGGACCAAGTTCAGTTCCCAGAACCCACCTCATGTAGAGTTACAGATAGTTGAGAGCTTCCAAGTAGGTGCTGGGAACTCAACCGGGGTCCTCTGGAAGAGCAGCCAGTGCTATGACCACTGAACCATCTCTCCAACCTTGGAGTCCTGTATTTGGTTGTGATAATGGGTTCACAGGTGTATCTGCCTGGGATAAGTCAGATACTTTTATATCTGAAGTGGGAGGTTTGTTATATGTAAGTGAAGCTGTAAACCAAGATTTAGGAAGAAAACATCACAATTCCGAGGACAGCGATAGCATGGAATAGATACTTGGTTGGTAACAGCTCTTTTCTTAGTGCCAAACAGAGATGTGTCTTGTGTCGTCCATGGCTAATCACACCAGGGGCGTTAAAAAGAAAGGCTAGAGAAAGCCAGGCGTGTGAGACATTTGTAACCTCGGAATGTGGGAGGTGCAGGCAAGAGGACCTGGAGTTCAAGGTCATCCTCGGTCACAAGATGAGTTCTAGACCCAGTTTGAGCAACAGGGGACATTGTCCCCAAAAACAAACAAACAAAAAACCCTTAGGCAACATGATACGGAAAAGTCCAGCTTGCTCACGGGGTAAAGGTGCCCGCTGCCAGCTCCAAGGACGTGAGTGGGATTTTTGGGTCCCACACAGTAAAAGGAGAAAACACACTCCTGCGGTTTGTCCTCTGAGCTGCACAGGTGCACAATGGCACATCTGCCCACACAAAATAAATAATAACTGTGTAATAAATCCAAAAACCCCTAAACAAAATACACAGATACCCCCCCCCATCACACACACATCTTCAACAAATATTTTACTCACTTTCATGTTTGTTTTGTCAGCGAGCATCTTTTTTAGGTTAGGGAACTGCTTCAGATTGGAGAACAGCTCTTTGGGGAAGTACGTTGGGTGCATATGGGTTTGGATGAGCGCTCACCCTGATTAGGTAGACTGGCCCACGTCACGTGCTGTCATTGGGCACTTTCTTAAGTGTGTCTATAGAGCTGAGTCAAACCAATTGCTAGTCGCTGGGCGCCCCAAGAAGCCCATGAGGCAGAGGACGAGGAGGTAGTGGAGAAGCCAGGAAGCTGGTGTTTTGATGACAAGTAAAGTTCTGCACAGAAGGACTCAGAGGGGTTTAGTGGCTCCAGAAGCCATGGTTCTGCACAGAAGGACTCAGAGGGGTTTAGTGGCTCCAGAAGTTGGGGGAATGAAAGCTGAGGAGTTGTGCTTGGCTTCCCAGGCTTCAGAAGAGTCTATGGCCCTTCTGTGCAGTGGGTTTGGTGAGTGGGGGTGTACTAAGGCTGCACTGCAGTCGTGAAGTGATTAAGAGGGAGTGAGGAAGGGGACCAAGGGAGCATTCTCTTCCCCGGGCCCTCGGACTCACAGAGATCCTCCTGCCTCTCTCCTGAGCTCTGGCATTAAAGATATGGGCCACCATTGACACATTTTAATCCCTGATTCTCATGGAGGAGACCAGGGAAGACACATGGTGGAGCTGGCAGGTACAGTAGGCTGCCCAAGGGTGCTGACGGCTGGTTTTGCTTGCTTGTTTTTTTAAAAACATTAATTAATTAATTTGTGTGTGTGTGTGTGTGTGAGAGAGAGAGAGAGAGAGAGAGAGAGAGGGAGAGGGAGAGGGAGAGGGAGAGGGAGAGGGAGAGAGAGAGAAGCACATGTGTGGAGGTCAGGAGATATTTAGAAGTTGGTTCTGTCTTTCTATCATGTATGTTCTTGAGCTCAAACTCAGGTCTTCAGGTTTAGTGGCAAGTGCTTTTACCCCTGAACCATCCCATCAGCCCTAACTCTTGTCATTTTAAAGATTATTTACTTAGGATATTGAAATGGTAGGAGGGTTTGAGGAGAGCTGAAGACAGGACACTCCCCTCAGTTTTCCTGAGTCCTGAAAGAATGGGAACGATTTATCTCCTAGACTTAGCCCAGGTGTTGCTGGTCCTTCGAGCGCTGACCGCTGGGCTAACTGGCCTGCTGTGCTCGCTCACACGCTGGTGTTTTATAGCTCTGGGCTTTAGAGCCCTGGTCTGGGTCTAGCTATTCAGTCTTCCATTCTCCTGTCCAAATCCCCACATCTTGGTTTCCACTCCCAGGCTGGCAGCACTGTCTGGCATGCCTCTTTCCTGTGCTCAGTATCTAACTATAACTGCTTGTTGCTCTAATTACATAAACCTCAGCGTGCTACTCCTTGAGCAGGATGCCACAGATTTCCATGCTGGGTCTGGTTTCTATCGGGTTCTTACTGTGCCAAACCTAGGTTCTTCTTTAGGGCCATTTTTCTTTCTGGGCCACTGGTGCAAAGAGAACAGTTCCCACCCCGTTGCAAGCACCTCCTGTTGGCCTCCTAAAGCGCCTCTGTGGTTCTCTTGGCTCACAGACCTGCCCGGTCTTCTCCATTCTTCTCGTGTGCTCCAGTACAGCTACCGCCACCTGACCTCGGACGAAGCCGTACTGTGGCCTCTGCCCCTGGCTCCAAAAGTGGCCACACATCCTGTGTGACCAGAGTGGGAGACAATGACTATGGGCAAGAAAGGCAGAAGCAGAAAACCTGGACGCTAAAGCCTTTAGTCCTCGTCCCCATGGTGAGCCCCAAGACTCCAAAGGGCCAGTAGAACCTTCCACCTCACATTACATGTGTGTTTAGTTCTTGTTTTAAGACTGTCTCTTGTAGCCCAGACTGCTCCCTAACTTGCTGTGTAGCGGAGAGGTGACCTTGACGGTTTGAGCCTCCTTCCTCCACCTCCCAAGCACTGGGGTGACAGGTGTGTGCTACCATGCACAGTGTGTGGTGCCAGGGACCAAACCTAGGGCTTCCAATATGGAGTGCTCACACCCTATCAAAGGGGTAAATCCCCACCTCCCAGGTTCCTTAGGTTCCAATTATGTTTTCTGTGGTGTCAGGAGAATGGCTGTCCCTAAGCTTGTCTAATTTTTCTCTCCTCCCTTTCCTTCCTTCCTTCCTTCCTTCCTTCCTTCCTTCCTTCCTTCCTTCCTTCCATCCATCCATCCAAAATAATCTTCTCCAACCCTCAAAAAAAAATCCCATGTTGCCCAGGCTGGCTTAGAACTCACTATGCAACCGAGAATAGCATTGAGCTTCAGATCCTCCTGCCTTCACCTCCAAACTTCTCTGATGTGTCACAGGTGTGTGTCACCACAGACGGTGCTAGGAAAGCTCGCTACCAGTTGAACAATAGTCCCTGTCCTTTTGTGTTTCTTTTCCAGGTATATTTTCACGCATTCCAGGCTGGCCTTGAACTTACTATCCAGTCAAGGATGGCCTTCAGCTTCCTCTCTTCTTGTCCTTCCCACCTCCCAAGATTACAGGTGTGTGCCACTATGGCCACATTGTGGAACACACACACACACACACACACACACACACACACACACACACACACACACACTTCTTATTAGGACACAGGCATTTTAAATGCTAGCTCTTCTGAGTAAGGAGAACTGTGGAGGTCTGTCCACCCAGCCAAGTGAAGCAGCCAGAATCAGTTGAGAGCTTTGACTCCTCATCACAGTGAGAAAATAAACACCTTCCGGAACACACAAAACCTGCTTTTAGTTCCCATCCTCCTCGGGCCGGTAAACCAGCCATTTGGTAGATGGGTGTAGCTTACAGGAAGGTGCAACCTCAGTGCCTCTGGAGAACGGTGCCCTGCCTGTCTGGGTGAGGGTGGGCGCTAGAGTTGATGGGCAGAGCCCTCCAGCACCCGCCTTTCTGTGCGGCTTTCCTTACCACAAACTGCTAACCAAGTGGAGAGAACAGCTGGGGATGCTGCTGGAATAATTTCACAGGGAATTTAAAAAGCTATGCTAACAAAAAAATGTATTTGTAATGGGAGTTCATTTTAGTTTATATAATTCACTTTTTTTTTTTAAAAATCAAATACCAAAAAGCTTGTAATAGTCCCCAGAGTTTGCAGCTAGTCTAAACCACCCTAAATGTACCCACCCATTCTGGTCTGGAAGGTTATAAAATGGGTAAAAACAAAAAAAAACAACCCATGCATTAAAACGTGCTCTGAAGAGTAACAAGATTAAGCCGCAGACTGGGACAGAATTTTATTTTTAACAATTCTGTTTATGGATTAGGGTGTAGCTCACTTAGACTGCTTGCTTGGCGTCCCGTAGCCCTGGGTCCGACCCCCAGGACTATATAAACTGCTGCCTTTTTTTAATTCCTTAACTGGAGGGAAAACAAACCTGATCAAGATCCTTAGACTGTATCAAGAAAAACAAAAACAAGGTATGGGTGAGGTGGCACAGGTCTTTAATCCCAGCACTTGGGCAGCAGAGGCAGGCAGATCCCTGAGTTAGGGGTCAGCCTGGTCTACAGAGCGAGTTCCAGGACAAACACTTTATGAATGAGATATACCTCCCAGGCTGTGAAAAGTATTTATAACATATTAACTATAAATATTCCATAAGAAAACCTATGGTATGTAAATGAACATTTTTTCTTTCTTTTTCTTTTTTGGTATTTGTTTTTTTCAAGACACTGTTTTTTTGTTTGTTTTTCAAGCTGGACAGCAAGAATATCTCTTTTTATATTGGTAAGCTCTAGGTTGACAGGCAAAGCACCCATAAGACATAAAGTAATATAATACAAACTTTAAAAAACAACGACTTTTTTAACACCTGGGTCAAGTCTCTCCTTAGAGAAGAGGGTGGGACCTTGTTAACCCTTCATCTCCAGCAGGAAATGGAGAAGGGAGCTGTGAGATGCTAGGCACATATATTTCCAGACGTAGAGGCTCTCAATGTCTGTGGGTGGAAAGGGGGGCCACCTTCAAAAGCCCTGAGTGGGCTACACGCAGGCAGGCGGTGCTTACCTTTCCCGCAGGCTTGTACCAGTCCGTACCACTCCCCACAGCTGTTGCACAGCAAGGTGAAGGCTGTCTCTCGACGGCCTGGAACGGAGCCTGGTGCACACACATACAGCAGCTCGTCCCCCATCTCCAAGCCGGTGCGACCCTGGAGGATGGTGTGTGGGAAGGATGGTGGGTCTCCACACGGCCTCTCTGAGGAGAAGGAGCAACAGTCAGCGTCCCTGGACTGTGATGGTTAACCTTGCCAACTTGACAGGACCTAAGATAACTATGGAAATGTATCTCTGGGCATGAATGACTATGTGGGATTTTCTAGACTGGGTTAACTAAGGGAGAAGGACTTTAACGTAGCTGGCACCATTTAATGAGCTGTGGTCCTGTGGTCCAGGACTGAAAACAATGGAGAAAGTAGCAGGGTGTGGCGGCTCGTACCTTTAATCTTGGGAGGAAGAGGCAGGAGGGTCTCTCTGCGTTCAAGGCCAGCCTGGTCTACAAGTCAAGTAACAAGAAAGATAGTCAGTACTACATAGAAGAGAGAGAGAGAGAGAGAGAGAGAGAGAGAGAGAGAGAGAGAGAGAGATATCTAGCTGACTGGGGATGCAATCTTCTTCACCATGTATGGACTGTATCCTTAGAGTATGAGACAAAAGAAGTCTACCTTGTCAGGTACCCCACCCAGCATCATGTCACATAAAGTATATACAAATGATATAGAATGTTTCCAGACTGTGAGAAAAAACAAACACTGCAGCTTGAACCTACCTACCCCAACACCCTATTCCCTGAGTGCCTTGTACATCCAGGACCAGGATCCCAGGGGCAGCCTTGATGCCTGACCGAAGGAAAGCTTGCCTAGTGACTCAGAGTGGTACCAAATGCTGCATTTTGTATTTTTAGACTGTCAGACACCAAGACCCTCTGCCCTGAATGACTCAGGCATACAAGGCTAGGAGCAGTTCCTTTTGCCTTGTTAGGATGAAGGAATAAGTCAAGAAGTCTACATCAGGCGTGGTGGATGGCTCACGCCCTTAATCCAAGCTCTTGGGAGGCAGAGACAGGTGGATCTCTGTGAGTTTGAGGACAAACTGGTCTACAACAGGAATTCCAGGACATCCCATCCAGTGCTAGACAGAGAAAACCTGTCTCGAAAAAACCAAAAATAAATAGAATAAAACTAGAGATAGAACGGGGGAGGCTGCAAACACGCAAGCGAGCAGATGGGCATGCGTGCATTCCTTCTCTCTCTACTCCTGAGCATGGAGGTGACGTGACCAGCTGCTTGAAGTCCCTGTGCTCATGGACTAATCTGAGCTAAAATAGCCCCTTCCTCCCTTCCTGAGTTGCTTTTCATCAGGGTGTGTTATCACAGCCAACAGAACTGAAAATAGACCAGCAATGGTATGCGTTTTCCTTTGTAATCCCCTAACGGCAAAGGGCATTGAACACCTTTTCATACGCTTGCTTGCTATCTGTCTATTTCTTTCTGGAGGTATTTGTTCAGGTCCTTTGTCCATTTTCTATTCTTATTTATTTTATTTTTATTTACTTTTTGCTTTTCTGAGACAGGGTTTCTTTGTGTAAGAGCCCTGGCTGTCCTGGAACTTGATTTGTAGACTAGACTGGCCTCACATTTGTAGAGATCCACCTGCCACTGCCTCCCAAGTGCTAGGGTTAAAGGTGTGCCCCATCGCTGCCCAGCTTTGTCCGTGTTTTAAACAAGCTGCTGTTTTTGATACTATTGCCGAGTCTTGAGAGTTCTTTGCCTGCTTCGTCTGTCGATCCTTCATGTCGTCCACAGACCTGTCCCCCAGCTTGTGGCTCATTTTCTCCCTCTGTTAGTGCACCTGCAGGACAGAGTGTACTCTCACAAGCCCCAATTATAACTACATCTTTCACAGACTGCCCTTCTGGAGCTCGGTGCCCTACCCAAGGCCACCTAGGCTTTCTCCTACACTGTCTCCAGGAGTTTGAAGCATGGTATTTTATACTTAGGTTTGCGATCCATGTTGAGTTCATATCTGTGAGGGGCTTAAGGTCAGCTTCAGGATGTCCAGTTGATAAAACTGTCTTTATTCCATTGTGTTTCTTTGATCCTTTGTCAAAGACCAGTTGCCTGAATTTATGTGAGTCTAGTTTTGAGCTCCCTGTTCTGCCCCACTGATGTGACTTACTCTCCCACAAAGACACCCTTCTCGCTTACCATAACTTTGCAGGCATTCTGAAGCCCAGCAGTAACAGACCTCTGACTTCGTCGTTTACAATTGAATTGGCTGCTCTGAGTGCTTCAGTTATAGTAGCTGTAGCAATTGATTATATCCATAAAGTAACTTCTGGGCATTTTGATAATGATATTGTGTCAAAGGAAATCAACTTGGGAAGACCCAACATGTTGACAATATCAAGTCTTACTGTTCACGTGGAATGTTTTTCTTTCTTATTTCCTCAGTATTTTGTAGCTCACCTCATACTTACCATGAGTTTTAGGTTTATATCTAATTTCATTTGGGGGTCACTACTGTAAATACTCTTGAATTTCAAGTCCAACTTCCCACTGCTGTTATACAGGAAAGCAGAGTAGTCGCTTTTGTTTATTAATGTTGTATTCTAGTTTAATTTATGTTGCTGTGACAAAATATTCTGACCAAAGGCAGTTTAGGGGACGAAGGGTTTGTTCAGCTTACAATTCTGAGTTGTAGTCCACTGAGGGGAAATCAAGGCGGCAGGGACTTGAAGACATTAGTCACATCACATCCACAATCAAGACAGAAGAGAGAAATGAATTCTTGCTCGCTAGATAACTTTATTGTTTGTGCTTAATGGAGGAGGGTCATCTGTCTATCTGTTGCTTTCATTGGTTAATTAATAAAGAAAGCTGCTTGGCCTAATAGGGCAGAATTTTGATAGGAACAGAATGCTGGGAAGAAGGGAAGTGAGCCAGTTGCCATAGCTCTCCTCTCCGAGATGGATGCAGGTTAAGAACATTCCTGGTAAGACACCACCTCGTGGTGCTACACTCATTAGAAATGGGTTAATCAAGATGTGAGAGTTAGCCAATAAGAGGATAGAGCTATGGGCCAAGCAATGTTTAAAAGAATACAGTTTCCGTGTAATTATTTCGGGTGTAAAGCTAGCCATGCGGGTGGCCGGGCACCGGGAACGCAGCCCGCTGTTCCAACTACATGTGCTCAGTTCAATGGCTCCACTTTTATCCATTCAGGACCCTCCTGGCTAGGGATGGTGCCACCCACAGTGGCACACAGAGATGCACACCTCTTAAAGATGGTTGGCTAACAAGGGTCCCCATCAATGACCTATGTTCATTTCCCAGAACCCACATGGTAGAGGAGGGAACCAAGTCTCAGACATTATCGTCTGACCTCCACACGTCCACCATGGCGGGCGTATGCCCTCTACCCACTAAGCAAATAAACAGAGAAGCATCAAAACATTGTTCAGGGTTTTCTACCTACACAGCCATATCATCTGCAATCAAAGACAATTTTAGCTTTTCTTTACTGCTCTGCATACCTTTTATTTTATCTTATTTTAAAATGATTGATCTTTATTATATTTAAGTACATATACTTGTGTGGGGATTTGTGTGTGTGTATCTTGGAGTCCCTGGAGCTGGAATTACAGGCAGGTGGTCATAAACCTGATGTGGGTGCTGGGAACCAAACTCTTGCCCTCTGAAAGAGCAGTGCATGCTCTTAACCACAGAGCCATCTCTCCGTCCCTCTCCATATACCTTTCCTTCCTTCCAGTACTATCTATAGCCTCCAGTTGATGTTGGAAGGCAGGGGTAAGAGCTGCATTAGTTCTGATCTTAGTGAGAAACCCTTCATCTCTCACCATCGTGAGAAACACTTCACCTCTGACCATTCAGGGAAATGGGAGTGGTAGAGGTTGTTTTTTTTTTCCCCTAGATGTTCTTTGTCAACTCAAGAAAGTCTCTCATTATTTTCAATAATGGTGAAAAGTTTATTTTATCATCCACCAGTGCTGGATCTGGTCAACTGCTTTTCTCATGGGTCAAAATCGTCATGTGATTTTTCTTCTGTGGTCTCTTGGTGTAATGGATTAAATCAATTGTTCTTTTAATGTGAAACCAGTTAAGTGCACCTGGGGGCAATCCCACGTGGTCATTGTGTGTGTGTGTGTGTGTGTGTGTGTGTGTGTGTGTGTGTGTGTGAGACAACTGCATGGACGTACTCCTGTGTGCACATGCAGGACATCAAGTGTCCTTCTTTATAGCTCTTCACCTTATAGCTTTGAGACTTGGTCTCTCATGCAAGATGAAGCTTGACTAGGCTGCTTGCCCAGAAAGCTCCCAGGATCCCCCTATCAGCACCCCTAATTCTTGGGTAACATGCATGTACAGCTTTTTACTTACATGATGAGGATTTGAACTCAGAACTTAATACTTTTGGAGTAAGTGTCCTTATCCACTAAGCCATCCTCCTAACACCAGTAATTTGGGGGTGGGGGGATGGTAGGGAGAGCAGGATCTCACTATATAGCCCAGACTGACCTCAGATTTGTGATTTTCTTGCCCCTGCCTTCTGAAGTGATGGGATTCCAGACATGCTACCACATGGCTTTGTAATCCTTTTATATCTTGTTAGACTAATTTGCTAATGTTTCCTTGTCTGTGTCCATGAGATATATTGGTCTGTAGCCCTCTTCTCTTGGAATGTCTTGTCTGGTTTTGGTTTGGAGGTAATAACGGCCTCATGGAATGAATTAGGAAGTATTCCTTCTGCTTTTAACTTCTGGAAAATTTTGTAGAAAATCGGCATAACTTCTTTCTTAAATGCTCAGGCCATCTGTGCCTGATACTCTCTGTTTCAGAGTTATTATTTATTCTGCTCTTTGACAGAGAGGGGCTTTGTGAGATTGCTCCTGTCTTCTTAACAGTTTTGCTAGACTGTTCTCTCAGCAAATTGGTTCGTTATGTATTTATGTGTGTCTGTGTGGGGGTTTGTGCACCTGAGTACAGAGGAGAGAAAAGGGCGTCAGAACCCCCGTAGTTGGAGTTACAGGTGATTGTAAGACACCCAGCATGTGTGCTGGGAGTCAGACTGACTGACACATGACCTGCCTGCAGCAGGGGCTGAGAACCAAAACGGGTCCTGTGCGTGAGCAGCAGGCTAGCTCATCTGCCGAGCCCTTGCTTCAGCCCTATTTATATTGTTTTTGCGATTCATTTAACATCTACAAGGTCTGTAGTGATTCCCCTTTTCCCATTTCTCTTTTTCTTTTTCTTTTCTTCCAGGGGTGGGGAGGTCTCACTGTGTAGCTCTGGCTGGCTTGGAACTTGCTATGCTGACCAGGCTGGCCTCAAACTTTTAGAGATCTGTCTGCCTCTGTCTTCTGAGTGCGGGGATGAAAGGCAAATGCCACTATGCCCAGAAGTTTTTTTTTTACTTCTTTTTAAAAATATTTATCTTATTATTTGGGTATGGTGTGTGTAGGTGCCCATAGTGGCCAGAAGGGAGTGTCAGCTCCCCTGCATCTGGAGTTAGAGATGCTCATGAGCCACCCAATGCAGTGCGCATGCTGGGGATCAAAATCTGGTCCTCCAGAGGATTAGGAAGTGCCTGCACCAGTGAGCCATCTCTCCTGCCTCCCTTTTCCATTTCTTACAGGGTTTTCCCTCTTAGTCTGGCTAGAGGTTTGTCAATGCCATTTGCCATTTCAAAGCACCAACTTTGGGTTTTATTGATTTTTCTCTTATTTTCCTTTTTGAATTTCATTGTGCTCTTCTGTTTTGAGTGTCTTACTGAAGCTTAGACAACTGATTTTAGATCTTTGTTATTTCTAATATAAGCATTCAAAGCTGTACATTTCTGTCTGACTACAGTCTCATAAATTTTAATACATTGTATTTTATTCTTGTTTAGTCAAAGAAAATCTCTTGAAAGTTTTTCTTTGATTCATGTGTTGTAAGATTTTTAAAAAATTTGTGAGTCTGTGCACATTTTCTCTCTCTCTCTCTCATTTATTTTTGTTCTCTTTAAGAACTTCTATTTAGGGCTAGTGAGATGGTGCAGGGTGTAAAGGGGCTTGCCACAAAGTCTGGAAATGTGAGTTCAATTCCTACCACCCACCTAACAGAAGAAGAGACCTGACTCCCACGTGTTGTTCTCTCAGCTCCACACCAGTGCTGTGGTGCGCACATGCTTGCACACACACACACACACACACACACACACACACACACACACTAAATAAACACATTAATTAATTAAACAGTGTTACCAATCTGCTGCCTCACTTCATGTTTTGCCTGTTGTTCTGGGGTGTAGCTTCTTAGACATTCACACGTTGGACCAAAAGACCACACTTCTCACCCCCCACCGTGTGTGTGTGTGTGTGTGTGTGTGCATTTGTATTTGTCCATGTGTGCATGTCTAGAGGCTTATGTCTGGTGTCCCCCTCCATTGCTTTCCACCTTATGTTTGCTACACGGTTGCTCACGGACCCTGGAGCTCACTTGTTTGGCTAGACTGGGTAGCCAGTGAGTCCCAGGATCCACCTGTCTCAGCTCCCCGGCGCTGGGGTTACAGACGTGTTACAGACGTGTGCCATACATTTGGCTTTTATGTGGGAGCTGGGATCCACATTGAGGTCTTGTTGCTCACACAGCACACACTTTACCCAGCCCCACTGTGCGCTCTTGAAAAACATGGATTCTGGAGAACAGAACTCAGCTCCAAGCACTTTACCCGCTGAGCCGTCTCGCAGTCCCATATTTATTCTATGTAGTTATTTTTAGGATAAATCTGTAGGTGTAGAAGTGCCACATCAAAGTCAAGACGTCTTTTTTTCCCCAGAAAGGAAAATAGCTTGAAGTTCGGATTTCCTCTTCTAGTATTCTACCTTCCTTTGTTTTAGTGCTCATGTGTTCACGTCACCCAAGAAAATGTTGTTCAAAAAGAGATACGCTGGGTTGGTGAGATGGCTCAGTGGATAAAGATGCTGGCCTCTCGGGCCCGATTAGGTTGTATTATCAAATTGACTCAACCTAGAGTCATCTGGGAAGAGGGAACCTCCATTACCATGATCAGATTGGTCTGCGAGAGATTGTCTTATTGCTGGATAATGTGGGAGAGTCGAGCCCACCTTGGGTGGCACCATCCCTAGGCTGGTGGGTCTGGGCCTCATAAGAAAGCTAGCTAGACACAAACCAGTCAATGAGTCAGTAAACAGCATTCCTGTATGGTCTCTGCTTAGTTCCTGCTTGAGTTCCTGTCCTGACTTCCCTCAGCGATGGACTGTGACCTGAAAGTGTGAGCCAAATCATCCTTTTCCTCCCCAAGTTACTTTTGGTCAGAGTGTCTTACCACAGCAGGAAAACACAATGTCACCACACCCGGCCAAACACAGATATTTACATTACGATTCATAACAGTAGTAAAATTCCAGTTATGAATTCTCAAGGAAAGTAGTTTTGTGGTGGGGTCACTACACCATGAGGAACTGTTAAAGGATTACAGCATTCAGAAGGCTGAGAACCACTGCGCCATCCACAGAGGCCAGAAGACTAAAAAGCCCACAAGAGATAGGGCACAGTGCATGGAGAGCCCTTGATTTAGTGACAGGGAAGAGTTGAAAAGACTCATCTGTCTGTCACTTGCTTCTTTGACATGGAGTCACTAGGCTAAATTTGAGCAGGGAACACTCAAAATCTTGGAGGAGGACCAGCCCTGACCACGGGCTCTGGACTCTAAGATGCCCACATAGATGAGGTTAAAAGATAGGCAGAGGCAGGGCTAGAGAGATGACTCAGCTGGGAAATTCTCCCAAAGCCATTCCTGAGGTAGGGGGACTCCTCTAGACAGACCCGAGAGCTGGGGACAGTGAGCATCCAGCTCTTCTTAAAGGCGACATGGAACTGAACATTCCTGTCTTTAGGGGAAATAAAGGTAACAGTGGCTGTTACCTGTTTGCTTTAGCCCAGGAGGTTCATCAGGTCCCCAAAAGGGAAGGGCAACCTCTCTGCCATGAAACCAGAGGGCTGTGAGGAATGGCTTCTGCACTCCATCTAAGGCAGGACAGCAGGACACAGGGAGACAGCTATGAGGAGAGCAGTATGGGTGCAGCTTTCTCTGTGGGTACTCATGACGGGGTGAGCTTTCTACACGGTAGCTGCTCTTGAGTCATCCCGCTCCGGTGAGTAACCCCGGGACACTCACCACCAAGCTCAACTTGAATGGAGCCATTTCTTGTCCTATCATTGGTGTCCTATCCAAGGTAAGATGTTTCTTTACAACTCACTAGGAAAAACTCACAGTGCATGGGAGGGCGCGCGGGCACACACACACACACACACACACACACACACACACACACACTTCTCTGATCCACTTTAGAGTAGGTTGTAGACATGATGCCCTTCACCCCCTAAGAGACTTGGCTGTGCATTTCCCTAAAGCAAGGATATTCTCTTAGTACAGCAGCAGTAATGATCATAATCACGCTGTCTAGGCATCAGTATCAAGCTGTGCAATTCACAATCCATATTCAAACACGATCAAATACAGTTGTGTTTTTGCTACTCCAGGAAACAACCCAGGATTGCATTTCATTATCAAGTCTCTTATCCCATTTAATCCAGGGCAGTTGCTTAGCCTTTCTCTGTTTTCCAATTCTCTACGTTTTAAGTTTATTTTAGTGTGTGTATAGGGAATGTGTGTGTGTGTGTGTGTGTTGCTGTAGGGGGGATTCTCTATGTGTGTATGGTACTGTGGAGGGTGTCACTGTGTGTAAGGGGGTGTCTGTGTGTGTGGGTATCTCTCTGTGTAAGAGATATATGTATGTGTTTGGGTGTCTGTATGTGTGATGTATGTCTGTGGGGGGGTGTCTGTGTGTGTCTGTGTGTATTGCGGTGCTGGGGGCTGAATGTCTGTGTGTGTGATATATGTGTGTGGGGTGTCTGAGTGTGTCTATGTGTGTCTATGTGTATTGCGGTGCTGGGGGCTGAATGTCTGTGTGTGTGATATATGTGTGTGGGGTGTCTGAGTATATCTGTGTGTATGTGTGGTACTGGGGGGAGGATCTGTGTATGTGATGTATTTCTGTGTTGGGATGTATATGTGTGATGCATAGGGGGTATCTGTGTGTATCTCTGTGTGTGTGCAAATGTGCATGCCTGAGCACACTTGTGTGGAGGCCAAGGAGGATGTCAGGGGTCCTGCTGTCACTGCCGGTCTCACTCCTTTCAGACAGGGTTTCCCTTTGACCTGGACATTTGTTGTTGCAGCTAGATGGCAGCTCTTGTGCTCCCCAGGAACAAGGCTACCTCTGAACCACAAGCAGGCTAGAGATTGGTAGATGAGCCTAGCCAGGATTAGCACAAGTGCCACACAAATTGAGGGGCTACCAAGTTGTCATTTAAGTCACTCTGCTTTGGGTGGCACAAGATGTCACAAAACTAAAGAAGACCTGTTCCCTTGAGATCACTAGAGGGACAAGGTTCTGGCTTTGTTCTGTTTCCCTCAGGGTCAGACACTGGTAAGGTTTGGGATCCAAAGGGTCATTTGAATTTCCTTATACAGCTGTCAGAGAAACAGAGAGAGACAGAGACAGAGGGAGAGTCTCTTGGTTACTTGATTGGGCCGATGGAGAGATGGCTCTGATGGCCTTCCATATAACCCAGCAAATGCAGACCCTTTCCTAGCTGAGTGCTCACACTGGAAGACGGGCGTGTCGCTGATGAATGTGCGTGAGTGTTTTACATGTGTGTATGTATATGCACCGTATGTGTTCCCGGAACCCTCAAAACTCAGAAAAGGATGCCTGATCCCCTGGGACTGACATTATAGACAGTCACGAGCCTCCATGTGGATGCTGGGAATCAAACCTGAGTCCTCTGCAAGAGCAATAGCGCTTTTAACCTCTGAGCCAATTCCCCAGCTCAGGAAAGGAATTATTTCTAAGTATGGTCCTCACTAGGAAGAGAGTCGAAAGCCTGAGCCCTGACCATCAGGATCTGAAGTGGGCAAGGACAGGGTTCTGTTCTTTTTGTTTGTTTGTTCAAGGCAGGGTTTCTCTGTGTAGCCCTTGCCGTCCTGGAACTCACTCTGCAGACCAGGCTGGCCTTGAACTCACAGAGATCCACCTGCCTCTGCCTCCCAAGTGCTGGGATCAAAGGCATGAGCCATTACCGCCCAGCCCAGGGCTCTGTTCTTATTTCCCAGAGCGCTGGATCTTTCCAAGCACAGGGCTCCTGGTGGGCACCTGCACCTCTTTGTGGGATCGTGCCACTTGTACCCAGACAAACAAAACCCCTAGAAGTCAGTATTTTCTCATATATCCCTTGAGCAATGACTGACAGCTATAGTGGTATATCTATCCCAGCTCCCTCACCCCAATAAGGAAAATCATAATTATGTACTGTGAAAATTAATCTTCATTATCAACTTAGCTGGATTTAGAATCACATAGGAGACAGCTCCAGGTGGGTCTGTGAAGGTGCTCAACTGAGGAAGGAGGACATGTCCTCAGAGTGGGTGGTGCCACCCCACGACCTCAGGGAAAGGAAAGGTCTGATGGCCAGCAGCTTTTGTCTCTCTCTGCTTCCCAGATGTGGACACACTGCCCATAGTGCTCTTAAGTTCCTGCAGCATGATAGATTCCACCCCCAAACTGTGAACCAAAATAAACACCTACTTCCTTATGTCACCTTTTGTTACAGCAACGAGACAGTAACTATACATGCACACCATCTCCCGAGGTTCTCAATACATGCATACCGCCTCCGGAGGTTTTTAAAATTGATTTTTATTGAGCTCTACAATTTTCTCTGCTCCTCTTCCTGCCTCTCCCCTCCCCTTCTCTCCCGAGGTCCCCATGCTCCCAATTTACTCAGGAGATCTTGTCTTTTTCTACTTCCCGTGTAGATCAGATCCGTGTATGTCTCTCTTAGAGTCTTCATTGTTGTCTAGGTTCTCAGGGATTGTGATTTGTAGGCTGGTTTTCTTTGCTTTATGTTTAAAAACCACTTATGAGTGAGTACATGTGATAATTGTCTTTCTGGGTCTGGGTTACCTCACTTAATATGATGTTTTCTAGCTCCACCCATTTGCCTGCAAATTTCCAGGTGTCATTTTTTTTCTGCTGTGTTGTACTCCATTGTGTAAATTTACCACATTTTCCTTATCCATTCTTCAGTTGAGGGGCATTTAGGTTGTTTCCAGGTTCTGGCTATGACAAACAAAGCTGCTATGAACATAGTTGAGCACATGTCCTTGTGGCACAATTGAGCATCCTTTGGATATATACCCAAAAGTGGTATTTCTGGGTCTTGAGGAAGGTTGTTTCCTAATTTTCTGAGAAATTGCCACACTGACATCCAAAGGGGCTGTACCAGCTTGCATTCCCACCAGCCATACAGAAGTGTTCTCTCTACCCCACAACAACGTAAGTTGTCATCAGTGTTTTTATCTTGGCCATCCTTACAGGTGTAAGATGGAATCTCAGAGCTGTTTTGATTTGCATTTCTCTGATGGCTAAGGGTGTTGAACATTTACTGAAGTATCTTTCAGCCATTTTAGATTCCTCTGTTGAGAATTCTCTGTTTAGGTCTGTACGCCATTTTTTATTGGATTATTTGTTCTTTTGATGACCAATATCTTGAGTTCTTTGTATATTTTGCCTCCAGTGGTTCTCGATAAATGCACGCTGCCCCGTGCACACCGCCTCCAGAGGTTCTCTGAGACACTGGCTCCCTCAGCACCTCTGTGAACTCTGCTGAATATTGAACCATGGCTTGGCCATGTTCACTTTCCTGTCCAGGTTTCCACTGCCTTATCTGCTTTCCTAGTTAGTCTCCTTCTAAACTTGTAATTTTTAACATTTGTTTTATTTTTTTTAATTGTGTGTGTGTATGCATGCGTGTGCACATATGATTGCTAATGCCCATAAAGACGAGGTTATTGGAATCCCTGGAGTCAGAGTGACAGGCAATTGCCCAACATAGGTGGTGGGAACCAAAGTTCCTTGGGAAGAGCAGTTAGTGATCTTAGCATCCAAGCCATCCATCCCTCTATTCACCCTGGGAAGAATCGGCGAAGCACGCTTGGAGACATGTCACCCCAATGTGTTCACATAGACAGTAGCAGCCACTCACACCCCCCAGACCCTTACAAAAACTGACCTTCATCCTTAATGCAAAGGGCGTTGTACTTGGCACCGGGAGCAGGATGGCTGTCAATTCTCACATCGACGGCTCTCGCGATTGGCTGTTCGCTGCTCCCTTTGCTGCACACAGTTGTCCTGCACAGACAAAGGAGGACCCTGAGTTAGGAGACCATCTTCAGGCTGAAAAGAATTCATTTCTGCTGTCAGCTCTGTGTCAGCAGAGATTTGGGTGCCCCGTGACCTTTGGACATAGAAACATTCTCCTCAGATAAAGATCACATTTGGAAGACAGGTGATGACGGGGTTAACTCACAGGCGTCAGAAGCAACACCTTTTTACCCCCTCACTGAGAAAAAAAATCCATCCAAGGAGCCACTTGAGTCTATTTTTACATTTTAAGTGTTTACTTTGGTAATACGTGTATGGAGGTCATGTGTATATGAAGATTGTCCACCATGCAGGTCCCAGGTGCTGAACTTAGGTCCTCAACCTTGACAGAAGGCGTCTTTACCTGCTGAGCCATCTCCCCAGTCCTCATTTGAGTTTTTGAAAGGTTCGGTAGAAGGGCTGGAGAGAAGGCTCAGCAGTGGAGCACTTGCTCTCGCAGAGAACCTGGGTTTGGCTCTCAGCACCGGGTATGGGGGCTCACAACCTCCTGTAACTCCAGGTTCAGGGGAATCTAAAAGACTAGAAAATCGACTAAAATTATATGGAATTCTTTAGCTTGCAAAGCAGAACCTAAGTCAAGCAAATCTATCACTCTAGGTAAGCAACTGCAACCCAAAGGCTTCAAAATTAGCAGATTATTTGGGAACAAAAGGCATAAAATGGCATGTGTCTTGCATAACGGCACACAGCTGTAGCATTGGCTACTTGGCAAGCTGAGGCAGTAGGATCACTGGAAATAAAGAGTTTGAGACCAGCGTGGGTAACGCAGTACTCTCTACTACCTCCTCTCCCAAAAGACAGATGGCCACCCTAGTGGTGATGCACCGAGGAAACATTTCTCATCATGCCCTGCCTGCTGAAAGTCAAAAGCTTGATTTGCATAAAGTCCCCTGTTACCATGGTAACCAGGGCATCCTCTGCCAAAGAATAGCTGACTTTCCCAGACTGGAAGTCACAGTCCAACAGCTTCCTTAGTGAGACACTTTGAAGGCAGGGTGGCGTTCTCTAAGCTGTGGCCTTCTGGCTGGGGGTGAGGGTCAGTGGGGATATCTCCAGCAAGGGACGCGAGGGAAAAGTCACTGTAAACGGCACGCTTCACTCCCGTCTTCCCTGGACATATCTTAGAGATCTGGCTGCGTGAGCAGCCTTCACCATGTGCTCGAGGGAACCACTCCGTACCGTCAGCTGTCCGCATCTGTTGTCAACCACATCTCCATTACAGCTAATGGGGCAACACTGAGCCAAGGAACTCTTATGCCCCTTGGGACCAGCGACCACAGACCCACGGTCAGTCACTGCCATCTTCCCTAGTAAGTTCTGGAATGTCCTAGAGTCCTTGCTGTCTAAGTGGGAGAGGGTGTATTTCTATGTGACATTCTTCAGAGAGAGAGAGAGATCTTTCCAGGGGGTGTTCTCCTGTGGGGGTCTTTTCCTAGATTACGAGGGTTCAACTTTTTCTGAGGAGGCTTCATCTGAGGGGACTTTTTTTTCCTGAGGGGGCTTCTCCAGGGGGCCTTTATTCTGGGAGCAGGTTGGGTGGCTCTTAATTTTTGGAAGGCCATCTAAAACTCCCCTGGTGCACAAACTTCAGCTTCAACAGAATTGATTCCCTTTGAGTAGCCGCCAGCCAAGACACTGCTGCCGTCCTGTCCAGACCCTTCCTTTTCTGACCCCTGCTGGAGGAATAACTGTCTTCTTGGGAGGGGAAAGGTCTTCCAGGTGACATCTACTCTTGGGTTTTCCCTTCCTTTGCGAGTTCTGAGTCCCGCTGAGGCACCTCACTAGGTTCACAGTTCTTTCTATTCAGATATTCCGAAAGCCTCTCCAAGAACCATTGCTCCTTGACAAGGTTTCCAAGCTTGGCATTTCCTTCTAAAGCCTTTAATGGGAGGTCCCCTAAAACCCAGATTCCGTGGTTCAGAAGACAGGGGGTCTGCCTGGGTGGCTGTGTGGAAAGCTGGGAAGAGTGGCCTGTGGGTGGGAAGAGGAGGGTGCACTTATTCCGCTGAATCACCTCGTCCAACATGTCTCGGAGGTCTGCAGAAACCCGTGGCAAGGATGGGATCCTGGTGCCTGCAGCCACGAGCCTGGGCAGCGGGGGGAGGGGCGGTGCAGGGAACTGAGGTAAGACAGAAAGTGAGGTAGGACTAAAGGAGGAAGAACAACGGAGCTATCTGCCAGGCGAAGGGGAAGTGGAGTCCACCAAGCTGGAGCAGACAGGCTCCATAGTCTGCCTGCGATGGGACCATCTGAGAACACTGTGGTTATGCCCTCTGTGTTACCCAGGCTTCTGTAGAGAGGCCCAAACAGTGTCCCTCAACCTGGACTCCACACGGAGAGCAGCCTCCATGTGCAGACTCTCTGTGTGGGTGCTGGGAGAACGACAGTCTCCCCAGACCAGCGTCCCTCAGCCTGGACTCCACACGGAGAGCAGCCTCCGTGGGCAGACTCTCTGCGTGGGTGCTGGGAGAGCCGTAGCCTCCGACATGAGACTTCCCACCACCGACCTCTCCAGCCCCCTCTTTTTTTTCCTTTTAGAATTCTAATTGCGTACAGTTTCATCACCTTTACCATTTTCTCTACCTTTTTAATTCTTTCTTTTTTATTTGTTCAGCATATCTCCCTCCCGTTTGCTTCCAGCTTACTAATCCTTTCTTTGGCTCGTGTCAGTCAGCTATTGGATCCATCCATTAAATTCTTAATTTTAGTTACTATTGTTTTTCATTTCTAAAATATTTCCATTTGGCTATTTTTATAGTTTCTCATGCTGGTAAAATTCTTGTCTTTTATAGTTTTGAAAAATTTAAGGATTGTCATCTTTTTTAAAAAATTATTTTCATTTTATGTGTATGGGTGTTTTGCCTGCATGCATGTCTGTGCACCATGAGGGTGCCTTGTGACTGAGGAGGTCAGAAGAGGGTGCTGGATCCCCTGGACTGAAGTTACAGATGATCGTGAGCTGCCACAGGCATGCTGGGAATCAAACCCAGGTCCTATAGAAAAGTAGCCAGTGCTCTAATAGCTGTGCCGTTTCTCCAGCCTCAAGGGTTGTCATCTGAAAGTCACTATCTACCTGGGGTGATATATAGAATTTCATTTATCTGGTGTGTCTCCTGAATTTTACTCATTATCAATCTCCTAGTGTGACTGGCTATTTCATATCGTGTGTGAAGTACCTCTGCTAATAAAAATCGTTGGAGTAAGATCAAGGACATCTGGAGGCTCACCTTTGAAACCCAAAGAACAGGTGCAAACCCTGTTGGGACGTTTTCTCCAGCTCATCATAATACTTGCTTCTCCAAAGCATTTGCTGGGTTAGGAGCTCAGCTCACAACGGGGACGACTGCTCTGTAGGCTCTAGAACCTGAGCTGGGGCGGCTCACAGGCTGGTGGAAACTCAACAGGGAGGTGGGAGAGCTAGAAGCACCTGGGAGCCTTGCCACTCACATTTTCGGCAGTGGCCGTTTGGCTCTTGGCTAGGACACTGGGTAGGCCTTTGGCAAGGGCCTGCGTGAGGCCGTAGCCTTCATCGAGGCTAGGCATCTCGTCTGTATTTGTTACTTTTGAACAGTTACCCGAGAGCAACCACTCACGGCAGGAGCAGCTCGTTCTGGCTCACGCTTTTTGTGGTTTCAGTCCCCACAGCTGGGGCCGTGTGGCAGCTGGAACCACCCAGTCCGTGGTGCCAGAGGCTGCTCACCTGACTGAAGAGGGGAATCCAGAAAGTGACAGGAATCAGGCTGTGTGAGCAACCTTCAGAGGCCAGCTCCCAGTGACCTGCTTGACCAGCTTGACCCCACATCAAAAATGTTCCACAGGACCCTCCCTACAAATAGTGCCACCTTCTTGGGAAAAGCATTCAAAACAAGAGCCCGTGGGGTGTGTGTGTGTGTTTTAGATTCAAACAATAATGATCTCTAAGGCTACAAAGGTAGCTGACTCCAGAGACCAGAACATGGTGGAGGGGTTGGGGAGGGAGGCCACTCGAAACGTAAAGGCCCTATAAAAGCCTGGCAACCTGGGTTCTACCCAGGAACCCGTGTAAAAAGTTGGATATGGTGGCACGCATCTGTGATCCTAGCATTCCTATGGCAAGATGGGAGCAGAGACGGGGAAACTGCTGGAGTCTGCACAGACAGCTTTAGGTAGAGCAGAAGAAGCAAGAGGGACCCTATTCTGACAAAGTGAGAGCTGGCTTTGAAGAGTCGTCCTCTGACTCCTGCAGGACAACCGTTGAGCCCCACATACACCTAGGTAGCACAGCTGAGGTGATTGGAAAAGAATGCTTCCCTGGCTACCCTGACTTACCCAAGGGTGCCATCAGCCAGCCAGCCTGTCGTGCACACTGCGAAGGCACAGTCTTGGACCACTCTCTTCAGCTCCCCAGCAGACACCAGGTGGGCACCCCTGCTCCTGCAGGAGAGCCGAGCTGCCTCCAGGTCCAGGCCCTGAGAGCCATTCTGAGACTCCAGCAGGAAGAGTTTCCCTGTACAGGACGAGAAGGATATGTGATATGAGGTCCAAGGCCTTGGGAGTCTGCCACGCTCGCTGTCTGCAGACGTCTCCGTCCCTGGGACCAGGTGGTGACAGTTCTGCTGGGGTTTTCACTTATTTCAGCTCTAGGCATCTTGAGGTGGGAGCTCCTTCTGCTGCCCAAACGGGTTTCAAGCCCATGAGTTCAAACCGCGTTCCCACCCCATCCTCCCTCCTATCCGGAACCAGAGTACAACACTCACTACGTCTCACTTGTTCTGGTCTACTATAAACAACCCAACCAACAAATACTTAACTATGGTGGGGAGACAGACGCATCGGTTAAATGTTTGCCTTGGGGTCTTAAGGACCCTGAATCTGATCTGCAGAAACCACATAACAATAGAGCCGGGGTGACGTTGACTTGGGGCCTGCAGTGATGAGAAGTGGAAACGGGGGGATTATGGGACCCACTGGCCAGCCAGCCTGGCCTGCTTGAGGAATTTCAGACCAGCGAGAAACCCTGTCTTGAGGGAACACGGTGGGTGGCATTTTAAAGGCAACAGCTGAAGTTGCTCTCTGGCTTCCCCATGCACCCATGCGCATGCACACACACATGTGCATTCTTCCCCTTACACACACACACACACACCAACCACACCAACCATGGTCTGGCATGGGTTTGAATTAGCCAGGTGTGGTTACACCTGTCTTTAATACTAGCACTGGGAGACAGACGCAGGCAGTTCTCTGAGTTCTACTGGCCAACCTGGTCTACAATGAGATTGTGTATGTGTGTGTGTATGTGTGTTGCTTTGTTTCATTTAATCCTTCATTCTTCTATCTATGTGTTGCTTTCATTGGTTAATTAATAAAGAAACTGCTTGGCCTGATAGGGCAGAACATAGGTAGGCGGTGTAGACAGAACTGAATTCTGGGAGGAAGAAAGCAGGGCCAGGGATCGATGCCATAGAGCCAGCCACCAGGTCAGACATGCTGAATCTTTCCCAGTAAGCCACTACCTCGTGGTGAACACAGATTATTAGAAATAGGTTAAATCATGATGTGAGAGTTAGCCAATACGAGGCTAGAAATAATGGGCCAGGCAGTAATTTAATTAATACAATTTCTGTGGGATTATTTTGGGGCTAAGTTAGCCGGGTGGCCAGGACAAACAAGGGACCCCTGCTTCTCCTTACAACACCTTCTACCAAAAAAAAAAGATGTGACAGGGCTCAGTGTCCTGGGTTCCCTTGCATGGGTGTGGGGTTACAGAGGGTTGTGAGCCACCATGTGGATGCTGGGACTCAGGCCCTGGTCCTCTGAAGAGCAGCAAACCTCTTAGCTGCTGACCAATCTCCACCCAATGCTCAGTAAGTTTTACTTGTGTTTCAGGTTATCCTTCAGTAAGTAGAAAGTCTCTTATACTGAAGTCAGTAGCCCATACTCTGAGACAGAGGCAGGGGGATCACTGTGAGTTGGAGACCAGCCTGATCTGAGACCCCAGGCAAACAAACAACAGACGACAACCTCCTGCCATGACTCTCAGAGCATCGTCTGCTCTTTAGCCTCATCAGAGACGGAAGCCGAAGCGGCAGCTGCACTCATCCAGCTATCTGCTGGCAGCTCTCCTCCTGTGGGTTTTAAGCTCCCTGGTAGAAGGACCCATTTCTCCCCGTCATTCTGTCTTTGTCAGCAAGGACCTTGCCTGGTATGTAGTAGTTACTCTTTGAACATGGACTGAATTGATGAGTCTTTCTCTTAAATCATTATCCAGACCGCTCGTTTGCATTTAGTTAATATGACGAATTTTTTCCCATTTCAAAAATTCAAGAAAGTAAAGTTTGAGAAGATAACTCAGTTGGCAAAGGGCTTGCTGCTCTAACGTAAAGATGTGATCTCCATTCCTAGCTCCCACACTTGCAGGCAAGCTAGCTCAGGGGGTAAGGGAGCTTGCTGCGTGAATCTGACAACCCGAGTTTGGTCCTGGATCCCCTGTAAAGGGAGAAGGAGAGAAAAGGCTCCACAAAGTTGCGTTTGACCTCCACATGTGAATGTGGCATGTGCTCCACCCAAAAACATAAACTCCGTGTTCAGCTACACATGCCTGTAATCCCAGCACTGGGGATGTGGAGACGTGAGGATTCCTGTGACTGAATGACAAGGTTCCCCTGAGACCCTGTCTCAAAAACACAAGGTAGAGAGGCTGGAATTGCTCAGCAGTTAAGAGCACACACTGCTCTTGCAAAGGACCAGAGTTTGGTTCCTAGCACTCATATGGGGTGGCTCACAACTGCTTGGAATTCCACTCTAAGGGGAATCCCACATCACTAACCTCAGAAGGCACCTACACACATATTAAAATAAATAAATTTTAAAAATCCTAAAATTAGAAAGGGATTGAGGAAGACACTTGGTACTGACTACTGGACTCCATCCTCTTGTGCACCCAATAAACATAAATACAAATGAAAAACAAAGTAAAAATACAGAAATACAGTACTCTTTCTACTTTGTATATGTGATACATACTGAATTAGTCAAATATAAATGAATGTTTTTTGCTTAAATTTTATTTTTTTAGAGCCTGTTTTTGTCCAAATATCTACAATCATGAGTAGCAACTGAACAGTCCTCCCCTTGTTCCCACACAGGCCTGCTGTGGGACAATGGTCTTTTATCCTGTCACTTGTATTATTTTTAATAAAATGCTGATTGGCGAGTAGCCAGGCAGGAAGTATGGGTGGGGCAACCAGGCAGGAAGTAGAGGCGGGACAACCAGGCAGGAAGTATGGGTGGGGTGACCAGGCAGGAAGTAGAGGCGAAGCAACAAAAATGCTGGAAAGAGGGAAGCGCAGTCTGCAGTTGTGACCCAGATGCAGAGGAAGCAAGATGTGACTGCCTCGCCAAAAAAACGGTACCAAGCCACGTGGCTAACACAGACAAAAAATGATGGACTAATATAAGTTATAAGAGTTAATAAGAAGCTTGAGATACTAGGCCAATCAATTTATAATTAATGTAGACCCCTGTGTGATTTCTTTGGGACTTAATGACTGTGGGAAATGGGCTGAACAGAAAACCTCAGTCAACACAGGCCCAGATAACTAGAGTCCTCCCCTCCTCCCCACACAGACTCAGATAACTAGAGTCCTCCCCTCCTCCCCACACAGACTCAGAACTAGAGTCCTCCCCTCCTCCCCACACAGACTCAGAACTAGAGGTGAGAGAGGCAGTAAGCACAGACCCAGGCAACAAGCTGTTCACAATACAGCTTACAGTTCTTCCGTGGCTCTGCTATACAAAGGAGGGCTTGGCAAATGGCATTTTCTTACAGTGAAGTGTGCCCATGATTCTCCATAGGTCAAGTGGAGAGAGGAAGAAGGAAGGTGGTGGTGGGGAGCAGGAAGCATTCCCAGAAATAACACACACACACACACACACACACACACACACACACACACACACACCAGGAGTCCTAGGTTCCTCTTTGCCGGAGACAACCCCACCTTCTGTTTCCTATGCCCCTCCCCAAGCCAGACAGGCACAAAACTTTGATCCTTATCCGCATGGCATTCTGCTTAAGCGTTCATAATGGGGCGAAACTCTATAAAACATCATGGAAAGAGATCTTGTTCAAAGGAATTAAAACTAGAACAAGAGTAGACCTTGTTGGAAAGTTAGCACTAACCCAACCCATGCTGCTTGCTTTCTTTAAAACCAGTTTAATTTTCAAGCTCAGCGTCAGGCCGGAAATGCTAAAAGCTTTACCAACGCATGGACCGCGAAGAGAGGTGATGTTTCGTGTGGCAGTGATGGAATGCTCTAGAATTAGATGCACAAACATTGTTTGCACAACAAAATATTTACATGTGCATATTTTAAAAACCGCAGTTACACATTTTTTAAACGGTAACTTTTAAGAAGCGTATCTAGATTTCTTTTTAAAATTGGGGCTGAGGATATAGCTCAGTGGCAGGATGCTTCTAGAGCCCTGCCAGATAAATTAATTGGTAATTAATTAGAGGAGCCGCTGACAGCCATTGTCTTCTTACTGCTGATGGGCATGGCTAAGACGCTGACCGAGAGTCCAAGTCCTTGATTAAAACATGGCACACACATGCAAACTCAGAGCGCGCACCTGCGATGTCCAGTGACATCTTGTCCCCTCACCATTTCTTCAAGTTCCAGGGTTTTCTTTCCCTGATCTTCAGCGTCACCCTAGGCTTTACCAGGTTTAAATAACTATATTTCAATGTATGCAAAGCTCCCTAAATCGGTCTTTTCTCCCCTATTGGTCGAGGTCGTCCCAAGGGTGAACTTTCCAGAATACCTTCTGGGGCTGAGGACAGCCGCCTCCCTTCAAACTCTCCAGCTCCACGTTCTGGGGGGTTTTGTTTCAACAACTAAACACAGCTGAATTAGCTTTTCAAACGGAAATTGTATTGACACAGGGCCCTAATCCTGCTAGCTTAGGGCGAGTTTCAAAAGCCAAATTCAAGGGCCAGCAACATGGCTCGGTGGATAAAGGCGCTTGCTGCCAAGCCTGGTGACCTGAATTCCACCCCAGGGAACCCACGTAGTGCGTGGGGAACGAGGGAATCCTTCAGCTGAGCATGCACGCATGTAAGTGCGCGCACGCGCGCGTACACACACACACACACACACACACACACACACACACACACGCTAATTGTTTTTAATTAAAACTGAATTTCGACTTAAAAACAAAGTAAATAAACACATACGCATATAAATACTAAATGTTTAAAAAAAATTTAAAGCTGAATTCGGGTTTAAAAAAACCAACACAGTGGGTCAACTTTCCAACTGCCTGTCCCAAGGCATCCACCCCAGCCTGGCGGCTTGGCTCCCGCCTAGCTATTTGCGTTTAAATCGTAGGTCCCATGTTCCCCAACACCCCTGAGCGACTCAGCTCAAGCTGTTCCTCCTACCGGGACGCCTTGCTTCCCGGTTTGCCAGGAACATGAATCCTCACTCATCTTTCAAACCTTCCTAGACAACGCGAATATTTTCTGACCGCAGTCTCCGGGAAGGGCACCGACCTTACAGACGTTGAGAAACCGAGGGAAGATGGAAAAAATCAATCCCAACAGGGGAAGTTCGAGGGCAGCCTAGACGTGACTTCATTCTAGAGATCTCTCTCAGGGAAGCAGGCGGCGGGGAGGGTGGGGAAAGGTGGGGGCTGGTGATGCTGGGGCTCAGGGTGGCCGGTTCCAGGCTACACCTCCGGCCCGGCTGGCCTCCCGGCTGCACCGGGACCCCTGCGGCTGCGGATACTCACCCTCAGTGCGCACCGGTGGCGGCTGCAGACCCAGCAGGAGCAGCGAGGCGCAGAGCGCAGGCAGGCTGCCGGGTGCTGGCCATCGCGGCCCCGCGCTCATGGTGGTGGCGTCCGCTGGTTGTGCGCGACCGGAGAGTCTCGGGTTCCCGGGGATGTTGGAGCCGCTGCCGGGGATGCTGCGGGAGTCGGAGCCGTAGCGCCGGGACCTGCGAACACCCGGGGGTCTCGGTGGCGCCACCCAGGCGGCTGCAGTCCGGCTCCGCCTTTGCGCCGGGCACCTGGGAGCCGCGGTGCCAAAAGGGGCTGCGCCCAGGGCGCGGCCGGGGCGGAGGGCCAGGCCCGGAGGGCGGGCAGTGGGTACCCTCGAGGGGAGGACGGTCGCCACGCAGGGCTGGGCGCCGACTCACAGACAGAACCTTCGTTAAATGAATCTTTTTTAAATGAAGAAGGGAAGCTGCTGATTTGCTAGCCTCCGTCCTCGGGATGGCAAGCTCCGTTCCATTAGGAAAAGGCCATCTTGGGACTGAGGATGTGGCTCATTTGGCAGAGTGCTTGCCTGGCAGGCACCGAGCCCTGGGTTCTAGTCCCCGGCACCGCAGAAAACCAGGAGTGGTGGCAATCGCTTGTAATCCCAGCACACTCGGGATATGTAGGTAGAGGGCTCTCATCTAATTTAAACAATGTTTTCTTCAAGGGCGTTAGCTACCTCACCCTGGTGTTCCTCAACACGTTGCCACTCACTTCTGTGTCTGATTTGAGTAACCTCCAGAGCGCGTGGAATTTCCATGTTTGGTGTGGGTAGGGGGTGATCTGAGAAGCTACAGTCTTGGTCCCACCTGGAACGGATGATCGCTTCCAGGTCACGGGGTCCTGTCTCCCCAGCATCAGCTCCCTGGAGAGAGTCCAGATCTCTTGCCTTGCCTGGTGGCTCATATCCCTGTAATCCTAGCACTTTGGAGGCCGAGGCAGAATTGCTGCCAGTTCCGGGCCGGCATGGGCTACATAGCAAGACCCCCGTCTCAATTATTCAATCAATAAAGAATAATGCATTGTTAAACTTTGAACACCAGAGGCTCTCTGCAGTTTGCAAATCTCTTCCGTATTAATGTACCAGTCAAAAAACGGGTTAAGTGCCCACAATATGGCTGCCGATGCCGATGACGATGTCATAGTTCGTTCTTTTGAAAAGTCCTGCTTAGTTAAGTCAAACGTTAAAGGCTGAGCAAGAGTTTGCTGTTAAACCACGAATAACTGTCACTAGCTAGTGAGCTAGGACACCGGACATGGGGAGAACGTGCTTTCTTTTCCAAGTATGGACTGCGATCTGAACCCATGTCTGGCTTAGGACGGATAGCATTTTCCAGCTCACATTATTTATATGAGCCGAGGCTAGTCTGGAACTCACTATGTAGCCCAGGTTGGCCTCAAACTCACAGCCCTCCCAACTACACCCCCACAGATATGCACTGCTATAGCCCAAGGCTTCACATAACTTCATTACGTTTTTACACTCTGTGTGTGTGCGCGCGCGCCCGTGTGTCTGTGTAGATCAAAACACAATTTGCAGGAGTCTCCTACCATATCAGTCTAGAGAATTGAACTCAGATCATGAGGTCCTAACGCAAGTGCCTTTACAATCCAATACCATCTTGCAAAGCCTCTTGTAACTTTTGGACTTCGCTGAAAAGATAGCCCATCTCCTCGAAAGCTACTAGCAGTGATGATTATGCTTCACATTTAAAACACAGGTGCTTAAGGGCCTGACGATCATTCACGTGTAAGTAGAAATGAATTTACTTAGCTACTTTCAGTTCAGCAGTTGGCAAGGCCACCTAGGGAGTGAGATTTCACATGTCTGGACTGAGGAGACATTGACAGTTTAGTGTAGAAAATGAAGGAGGGGCTCAGAAGGGGCCTGTGCGCTACGCCAAGAGACCCATCCGAGGGCAGTGTCTACGAACATCCTAGAAGTCTTTTGAAACTGACTACCTAACCCTGATGGCATTTTAAACATTATCTTTGCCCAGGTCTGTCTTGGCCTGTCCTGCTCCAGGGAAATGGTATGTTCTAGAGGTATAATTTGTGCAAGCACTGAGGGAAACCATCCAGCTGTCTCCCGTGAGTGTATGCTTGCCTCATGTCCCAGAAAGCTCTGCGGTGTATAACCAAAACAAAGGAAAACATCAGCCACATTCGATCCTAGCTCCCTCATTTGCATCATCCGGAGCCGTGCAGGCATCTCCAGCCCGTGAACAGAGTGACAAACGGCAGCGTGTTCGAGTGGAATCAGTGGACAAGGAGAGGACACAATGCTAAAGGTCTGGACGCTTGTCTAGCACACACGAAGCTCCACGTTCAACCGCAATACGAGATCGACAGAAAATGCTATGGGTTCAAATCCCAGTCCATACTCTGAAAAGAAAGCACGTTCTCCGCATGTCCGGTGTCCTAGCTCACTAGCTAGTGACAGTTATTCGTGGTTTTAGCAGCAAACGCTTGCTCAGCCTTTAGCATTTGACTTAACTAAGCAGGACTTTTCAAGAGAACAAACTATGACATCGTCATCTCTAGGCAGTGCACTCCTTCCATCCAGGAGTTTCAGGATCAGGAGTTCAAGGTCATTCTTAGCTACATTAAGACCACTCTAAAACTGCAAAAAGTAACCTTAAAACAGGCCAGCCAGATGCCTCAAATGAAGAAGGCAGTTGCCTGAGTTTAATCCCTGGAGCCTACATGGTAGAAGGAGAGAACCAAGTCCCTTGGGTGGTCCTCTGACCTCCATATTCAAATTATGACAAACATATCCACACATCCACATGTAAAAAAATGTTAAAAACAAAAACACGTGACTGGGCAGTGGTGGTACACACCTTTAATCCCAGCACTCAGGAGGCAGAGGCAGGCAGATCTCTATGAGTTCGAGGCTAACCTGGTCTACAGAGTGAGTTCTAGGACAGGCTCCAAAGCTACACAGAGAAACCCTGTCTCAAAAACTCAAAACTCTCAAGACCCAGTAATACCACTTTTGGGTATATATCCAAAGGATGCTCAATCGTGCCACAAGGACATGAGTCCAACTATGTTCATAACAGCATTGTTTATCATAGCCAGAACCTGGAAACAACCTAAATGTCCTTTGACCGAAGAATGCATAAGGAAAATGTGGTACATTTACACAATGGAGTACTACACAGCAGAAGAAAATAATGACAGCTTGAATTTTGCAGAAAAATGAATGGAGCTAGAAAACATTATTTTGAGTGAGGTAACCCAGACCCAGAAGGATGATTAGCACATGTACTCATTCATAGGTGTTTTTTTAAGCATAAAGCAAAGAAAGCCAGCCTACAAACCACAATCCCAGAGAACTTAGATCTAATCCACATGGGAAGTAGAAAGTAGAAAAAGACAAGATCTCCTGAGTAAATTGGGAGCATGAGGACCTTGGGGAGCAAGAAAAATGTAGAGCTCAATAAATATCAATAAAAAAAATTTTAAATGTCAAAAAACCCAAAACTAAAACAAACCTCAACAAAAGAACTAAACTTAAGTTTAGTTTAAGTTTCTGAATCAAATTTCATATCAATGAAATGATATGGCATGAACATTTTTACATTAGGCTTTTCTTGGTATTTGGTTTTCTTTCTTTCTTTCTTTCTTTCTTTCTTTCTTTCTTTCTTTATTATGGGGTGTATGTGTGTATCCTTTATTCAGAAAGGATAAAACAGCCAGACATGTTGCAGTCACCTTTAATCCTGGCACTTTGGAGGCAGAGGCAGGCAGATCTTCAGGGAAGGATGGGCGGTAGGGTTCAAGGTAGGGTAGAGTTCAAGGGCAGCCTGGTCCATATAGTGAGCTCCAGGACAGTCAGGGCTATATAGTAGAACCCTGCCTCATAAGTAAGTAAGTAAGTAAATAAATAAATAAATAAATATTTTTTGTTTAAAAAAAAGGAAAAAGAAATCGGAGAGAAGAGGCCAGTTTTACTGGGTAGACGCCACCTATAATGGAACTGTAGTCTCCAGAGGGAGGAAGGATCCTGAGATTCAGAAGCTTCAGAAATTTAAACCAAACAAGAAACTTGCAGAAGTTCCAAGGTCCCACCTCTAGTGTCTATTGTATGAACAGGAAGCAATTGCTAGGAAGAGAAGTTTCTTCAGTGGAGTCGCCTGCAGGTTGAGCAGGAGCTCCGGGGTATCGCTCACTCTGGGGTGGGCCTTTCTGGGGTGCAGCTGTGCTTGGCTGACTCATGCTCCAGTCAGAAGCCCAAATAAGCTCCCTGGTTCACCAAGCTAGACTTGGACTTCGTTTTGACTTTGAGTTGTCAATAATGTCCTCTCTGGGGTGGAGAGGTATCTGTTGATGCCTCCCTAGGGAAAGCGTCTGAACTTCCCTCCACACCATAGTTCCCTCTGAGAGGTGGGAACACAAGTGTGAAGTAGGACCCCTTCCTGAGGACAGTGGTCATTACATGAGTGTGGACATTGGTCAAAGCCCACTAAACTATGCATTTGAAGGGTACAATGCTTACTGAGTAGTTACTCAATGCGTAACTGATGAAATATTTTTAAAACCACAAATGCAGTTACTTCTCTGAGGAACAAAAGGGCTGAATGAAAAGACCACATACTGAGACGTGGGCAGGGCTAAGGGACTCCGAAGTTCTCAGCTGGAGCCATCCTGGGAGGGGATGTTGGGGTGTGGGTCTGGGTGATGGCTCATTGGGAAAAGAGAAAGTGGGAACAGGAGAATCAGAGGTCAGCTCCTCAGCACACACAAAAAAAGTTGGGTATAGCAGCTACCGTCCCGGCACCGTTAAGGCAAGACCGGCAGACCCTGGGGACACTCGTGGGACAAGCAGTCGAGCTGAACTTAGTGATCTCGCATTTCAGCGAGAGACCTCATCTCGGTTGCTTTGCTGCTGCGGCTGCTGTGGGGAAACCCTGACCAAAAGCAAGCTGGGAGTGAATCACAGAGGCAAGGACTTGACACAGAAAGGTCACACCATGCCCACAACTGACCTGCTGCAGGGCTGTGGCCGGTTGGGGGTTTTGTTTGTTTCCTTGCCAGTTGGATGCAGTGTAAAGTTATCTGGGAGGAGGAACCTCAGTTGAGGAGATGCCTCCGTAAAGCTGGCCTGTAGACATGCCACCAGGGCATTTTCAGGGTTAATGATTGATGTGGGAGGGCCCAGCTGACTGTGGGCAGCGCCACCCCTAGGCAGGGGTTCCTGAACAGGATGAGAGGAGAAATCCAGCTGAACAAGCAAGAAAATATGTGTGTGTGTGCTCATTTCTCTCTGCTTTTAACTAGTGTCTTCTTGGTTTCTGGGTTTTTGTTTTGTTTTGTTTTTGAGATGGGGTTTCTCTGTGTAACAGCCTTGTCTGTCTTGGAACTTGCTATGTAGATCAGGTTGGCCTCGAACTCAACAGAGATCCACCTGCTTCTACCCCCAAATGCTGGGATTAAAGGCCTTTGCCACCATGCCCAGGTTAACTATTGTCTCAGTTAGGGTTTCTATTGCTGTGAAGAGACACCATGATCATGGCAACTCTTATAAAAGAAGATATTTAATTGGGGCTGCCTTACAGCTCAGAGGTTCTGTCCAATATCATCATGGAAGGCCTTACAGTGTTGTGCAGGCAGACATGGTGCTGGAGAGATGCTGGGAGTTCTACAGCTGGATTCCAGGCAGCAGAGAGAGTCACACTCACCTGGCTTCTGCTTCTGAAACCCCAAGCACACTTCCTCCAACAAAGGCCTCTCCTCCTAATGACTCTCCTATGAGCCTGTAGGGACCATTTTCATTCAAACCACCACAGGGAGGAGAGGGTTTATTTCATCTCACAGTTCACAGTCTATCATGCAGGGAGTGAGGGCAGGAACCTGGAGGCAGGAACCTGGAGGCAGGAACCTGGAGGCAGGAGCCTGGAGGCAGGAGCCTGGAGGCAGGAACCTGGAGGCAGGAGCCGACACAGAGGCGTGCAGAGTGGTGCTGCTTACTGGCTTCCCACAACAACTAACTTAAGACAGTCCCCACAGACACGCCCACAAAGTTATCCACCTGAGCTAGATAATCCCTCATTGAGAATCTCTTCCCAAGAGAGTCTAGGTTCTGTGAAACTCATAGTCTAAAGCCAGTCATCACAAGCCGAAGCTTGCACACGGCCTGGGTGGTGGTGCAGGAGTGAGAGGCGGCTTGCACACGGCCTGGGTGGTGGTGCAAGGGTGAGAGGCTGCTTGCACACGGCCTGGGTGGTGGTGCAGGGGTGAGAGGTTGCTTGCACACGGCCTGGATGGTGCAGGACTCCTTGCTACTAGCTGCTTTCTGAAACATTTCCCAAGGCACCACATGCTCCTTTCAATCACTCTGAAGTCAGCCAGTGTGTGATTGACAGCTGTCTCTAGCTACAGGCCCAGACACACAGTGACAGTGAGTCCACGCGAGCTGAAGGCCAGCCTGCTTCTGATGAAGTGGGAATAACGTGTTTACCGGGTTAGAAGACACACAGCAGGCATCAGAGGGAGTGTGGACGGATATCAGCCATGGCTGTGCACCCAGGAGAGTGGCTTCATTCAGAATGGAGGCTGGGTGAGTTTGAATAGAAGTAACTGATATTTTTCTAAATTCTTCTAGCTTGTGCTCTGGTAAACAGGAAGGAAAGTCATGAAGGAATGGATATCCTAGTTCATATTTCTTACCTGTGTATAGATACTGAGATGGGACTCAGGATCCCGCCCAGTTTCATATTGACCCAGAGTTTTTATTGCTCTAAGAAAATACCAATGCCTCGTAAGGTGGCTCACCAGCTAGGGGTGCTTGCCACCAAGCCTGACGACCAGAGCTTGTTCCCCGGGTAACACATACACACGTCTAATTAAAATTTATAAAAAGCCTGTTGTGTTGGCACACACCTTTAACCCCAGCACTCAGAAGGCAGAGGCAGGTGGATCCCTGAGAGTTTGAGGCCACCCTGGTCTAAATTGAGAATTCCAGGGCAGCCAGAGTATCATGGCAAGACTATCACAAGCAAAACTAATCATAACAGCAATCTAAAATCTAAAAATTAAAAAGCGAATATGGGCAGTAGGATTAACATAAACCGGAACAGTGCCCAGTTTTCTATTCTTTACCATCCTGTGGCTCCCAGAACAGCTCCCGCCCCTTCCTTCTTTGGTTTCTGTCTTCTGTCTCTCGCTACCGGGAACCTCGGCAGCACCTGCTCCCATCTGCTGCGCTCTTTGTTTCCAGGATGTCTTGGTTTCCAGGGAAGCCTTTTTCTGGACTTTGGGTTTCTTCTTTCAGGTATGCTTTGTTTTTAGAGAGAAGTTCTTGCTATGTAGCCCAGGCTAGCCACAGCCTCAGCCTCCTGGGTGCTGGGATAAGAGATGTGCACCACCATCGGGTTCCCTCCATACTCCCTTTCCTTGTGTTCTGAAACAGTGTCCTGTCTTGTTTTATGTTTATCAGAGCCTCACGTTTGTTCATGAGGCTTGACTTCTCTGAAATTCTTGACCTCAAGTGACCCTCCCTGTTCTGCCCCCCCAGATAGTCCAGGACTCCAGGTCTACTGCACCCAGCTTTGTTTCCGTGAGACCAGGAGGGTTAGTTTCAGGGGTGATTTTATTTTTGTTTTTGAAGATAGGGTCTCAATTTGTATGTATCCTTGGCAGGCTTGGACCAGACTGGCCTCAGACTCACAGAGCCCCTCCCGCATAGCGTTAGGTCTTCATGGTAAAGATTTTTCTCTGGTATCTGAGACTCTTCACAGCGCTCATGAGCATTTATTGTCACTGAGGGACACCTGAGACAGTCTCCACACAGACAGCCACCTGAATCCTGAGACAAGCAGATACAGCTTCATGTCGCAGAAACCCATAGACTCCAGATTCCTAGGTGATTCCCAGCCCCAGACAGCCATGTTTGCACAGAGATCTCTGTGCCACTTTCACTGTGGTCATCAGCGTTTACCATGAGAGTTCGGGGAGTCATTGTCTTTCACGACTGTGTCCCCCAAGTGATGGAGAGAAGGATTACAGTTCCCAAGCTTAACCAAACACTGTACCATGTCTGCAGTGCATGGGGACTTCTCATTTAATTGTAGCAATGTCGATGTAAAACACAGCTTTTGGCCGGGCGATGGTGGCGCACACCTTTAATCCCAGCACTTGGGAGGCAGAGGCAGGCGGATCTCTGTGAGTTCGAGACCAGCCTGGTCTACAAGAGCTAGTTCCAGGACAGGCTCCAAAACCACAGAGAAACCCTGTCTCGAAAAAAAAAAAAAACACAGCTCTCACCTGCAAGGGAATGAGAGGTAGTTTATACTCCAGCCATTTGAATGACCATGGCCCAGGAGCCAGAGTTAGGTTACCCCAAATTCCGTGTTCCCGCATGGAATCAGTTCTATAGTTTTACAGAACAAAGAACATCTTAAACCAACGTGAGTTTAAAATACATCAGTGTGTCCATTGGTGTGGTGATTTGAGTAACAATGGCTCCCAGAGGCTCATATGTTTGAATACTTGGTTTGAAACTGGTGGAACTGTTTGGGAAGGATTAGGAGGTTTGGCCTTGTTGGAGGAGGTGTGTCACTGGGGTGGGCTTTGGAGTTTCAAAAGACCACATCATTCCCAGTGAGCTATCTGCCCCATGTTTGTGGATCAGATGTAATCTGTCAACTACTGCTCCAGAGCCATGCCTGCCTGCCTGCGGGCCATCATGGTCCTACCACATTGATCATAGATGCTACTGTCCTCTGGAACAATGAGAGGAGCCAGATTAAATCTTCTTTTATAAGTTTCTTTGGTCATGGTGTAGAGAATTAACTAAGGCAATTAGAGAGAGGAAGCTCTTCTATAGGCCTCAGATGCTATCTGGTGACATTCTTAGCTTTGGGGACCTGAAATCTTCCAACCCCTCCACATCAGTACAGTTTTAACCAGTGTCTTTTCAGACACAGCTACTTTCCAGGAAGTCTTGGTCACAGCAAGAATTTTATGGATTTTGTATCGTCATCATCACCATCATCACCAACATCATCACCATCATCATCATCACCACTATCATCACCAACATCGTCACCATCACCATCATCACCATCACCATCATCAACATCATCATCACCATCATCAACATCATTGTCACCAGCACCATCATCAACATCATCACCATCACCACCACCATCATCACCGTTATCACCATCATAACCATCATCTGTACACATAGGATGCAAGATGTAGTGTTTAAATAGTTTCCCCAGAGTCAAGACAGCTGGAGAAACAGAAGTGCCTGCCTCAAGTGGCCTCGCCTCAGACTCTCCTCTGCTGAGCTTCTCAGGATGAGATTTCCCAGCCAAATAACTCCCTTCACCAGAAAGAGTGGGCAGGGTTTCTGTTTATCCCTAAGTAGCAGGCTTCAGTTCTCTGCCAGCCTGGGAAATTATTCAAACAAGCCAACCGCACCCTGGGAGCGTGACCAGGCATCCATCACCCTACCCTCCTCTTACCACAAAGCCTGCCTCTCACTGATGTCCTTATTTACCGTGTTCTGCTGCTAAATGTAACCCCTGGGTGGTCTGTTCAGTGTGTGGCATCTTCACCCAAATGGACTACTGTCAGCTTCACTTGAGCAGCCAGGCATCAAGCCCTCAGCCATCTTCAGGTTCCGAGGACCAGCATTGTTCCTGCGCTGATGAATGGGGTGAAGATGAAGTGGTCAAATGGCCAGCAAGTCTGGCGTGCCTGTATCCTACCTCACCAAAGCCACTGTTCCCAGAGGCAGGTCAAAAAGACAGGCACGAAGCTGGAGCTAATTAGGAGGACAGACCTGGGGCTTTGACCCCCATCTCACCCTAGATGAAGGGGTGGGGATGCATGAGGTGACTGCTAGTTACCTGCACGGAGCACATAAGCAGATTTGTGAATAGGGTCACAAGAATTTGAAGGAAGAAGGAATGGTCCAAAGGAGCTGGGGACGTAGATCACTGAGGAGAGCATTTGTCTGCTGAGTGAAGGCTCCTGGGTTTGGGTTTCAGCAATGAAAGTGGGGAGGAAATGGAGGAAGGGAGGGAGGGAGAGAGGAAAGAAGAGGGCAGGAAGAAGAGAATTTCAGTTCCAAGGGCGCTTTCTTGGGACTTTGATGGGACAACACCTATGTTGAAGGAGCTGCAGGCCTCTTCCCACAGCCCGGCTCCTGGCCGCCTGGCTAGCTTATGCCCCGAAATAACAACACACAAACTGTATTCATTTAAACACTGCCTGGCCCATTATATCTAGCCTCTTCTAGGCTAATCCTCACGTATTAATTTAGCCCATTTCTAATAATCTGTGTAGCACCGCTAGGTGCGCTTACCGGGAAAGATTCAGCATGTCTGACCTGGCGGCTTGCTTCATCGCTTCTGCCTGGGAGAGGGAAGCATGGCCTCTGAGCTCACTTCCTCTTCCTCCCAGCATTCTGTTCTGTTTGCCCCACCACACCTATGTTCTAACCTATGAGGGCCAAGCAGTTTCTTTATTTTTTAACCAATGACCTTCCTCCATCACACCTAGACAACCAAGAGCCACCTGAGTCCTGAGATATCACCACTCAGATGGTTTCTGAACTTGCATAAGACTTCCAAGGATCCATGTGGTTTTAATCCACTAGTCCCAAGATCCTTCAGTGGAGTGTCCCCTTTGGGGGTTGAACGACCCTTTCACAGGGGTCACCTAAGACCATCCTACATGTCAGATATTTACATTATGATTTACAAGAGTAGCAAAATTGCAGTTATGATGTTGTAATGAAGACAATTATATGACAGGGTCACCACACATGAGGAACTGTGTTAAGGGGTCGCAGAAGGCTGGGGACCACTGCTTTAGTGTATGCAGTCCCAGACACTAGACCATCAGGTGCGTCCCTCTGAATGCTCTCTAGGGTTAAGTTTTCTTACCATGAAATCATTGCTTTGTTCACCTGTCCACACGCAGGCAAGGCACATATTTTGCCTTGGAGAACAGTGCTGGCATCCCCGTTCCCATCTTGTTTCCATCTTCTTCATTCTTGTGATCATCACGTGACCCCTTTCCCCTACATGGTTTCATATAGGTTAGTGGACCCACCAACAACAGTACCTACCCTGCCTTTGTTTGGTTTGGTTGTTTTTTGTTGTTGTTTGTTTGTTTGTTTGTTTTTGAGACAGGGTTTCTCTGTAGCTTTGAAGTCTCTCCTGAAACTAGCTCTTGTAGACCAGGCTGGCCTTAAACTCACAGAGATCCAACACCTGCTTCTGCCTCCTGAGTGCTGGGATTAAAGGCGTGCACCACTACTACCCAGCTATTTATTTGTTTTTAAATGTTTTTATTTATGTATTTTTTAGGTATGAGTGCTTGTCTGCACGTATGTCTATTGCCAGGAGAGGGCATCAGATCCCATTATAGATGGCTGTGAACCATCATGTGGTTGCTGGGAATTGAACTCAGGACCTCTAGAAGAGCAGCCAGTGTTCTTAATCACTGAGCCATCTCTCCAGCCCTGTTTATTTATTTTTTGAGACAGAATTTCTCTATGTAGTCCTGACTGTCCTGGAACTCATTATGCAGAACATGCTGACCAGACCTATCTGCCTCTGCCTCCCGAGTGCTGAGATTAAAGGCGTGCATCATCAGGCCAGGTTGTTGAAATAAGAGCGGCGGGGCTGCGTCCCCAACACCCCGGCCGCTTGGCTAGCTCATGCCCGAAATAACAACACACAAACTGTATTCATTTAAAGAACTGCTTGGCCCATGAACTCTAGCCCTTACAGGCTAATTCTCGCACCTGGACTAGCCCATTTCTAATGATGTGTGTAAGCACCCCAAGGTGCGCTTACCGGGAAGATTCTAGCCTAAGTCCATCGTGGGTTGCAGCTGCCTGGGAGAGCTGAGCATGGCGTCTCTGCTCCAGCAGAGCTGTCGGGTCTCTCCGGGAGCAGAGCAGAGTCTGACCTCACTTCCTCTTCCGCCCAGAATTCTATTCTGTTTACTCCTCCCATCTATGTTCCAAGCCATGAGGCCAAGCAGCTGGTTTATTATAACTTAACCAATGAAATCAACAGATTGATATATGACACTCCCACATCACCAGGTCCTATAGTTTTTAATTTATTATTTTCTTCTTACTACTGCTACTATTATTGTGTGTATGTGTAGGTGCACAGATGTAAGTCAGAAACAATTTTTCAGGGTTGGTTTGTGGAATCTTGGGTCCTCAGCTGTCCAAGTTTGTTTTTCTTCTGCTGTGATAAATACCACGACCAGGAGAAAGCCAGAGAAGGTTGAAGTCACGGAGGGGTGCTAAGACAGGAGCCCAAGGCCGGAGCCTGAGGTGGAGAACATGGAGGAACAGTGCTTGCTGGCGTCCTCCCAGGCTCACATCCAGCTATCTTTCTTTTTCTTTTTAATTTTTGCTTTATTTTATGTATATGGTGTTTTGCCTGCATGTATGCAGTACCCAAAAAGTGCCAGAAGAGGGCGACAGATTCCGTGGGACTAGAGTCACAGGTGGTTGTGCGTTTCCTTGAGAGTGTGGGTTACAGAGCCTGCAGGAGCAGCCAGTGCTCTCAACCACTTACCCACCTCTTCAGCCCCATCCGTTTGCTCTCTTACACAGCCCATGCCCACCAGCCTGGGCACGGTACCACCCACGATATCATGGCACCACCTCCCATATCAATTAGCAATCAAGAAAATGCCCCACCGACAGGCCAACGTGATGAAGGCAATTCCTCAGTTGACGTTCCCTCTTCCTAGATGACATTAAGTCTGTGTAAAATGACAGCTGACGGTAACCATGACATCAAGACGGAACAGCAGGTGTCCTCACCCACCAAACCATCCTCCTGGTTCCAATTTCACCATTTTTTTTTGCTTTGTTTTGTTTACCATCTTCCAGTGTTTGCTCCTGTCCATTCTCACCATCATAGTCTTCCTCCATTTTCAGTCTCTGCTCCCCCTGACTTCCCACCATAGCTCCAAATGCACCCAGCACTCATAAACACCCCAAGATGCTGATCCTTACAGATTAGGGCCGAAGGGAGATTAGACCCTGGCACACAGGGCTGTCTTCCGAGTCAAACAACTTCCATCTTTAGGAATTTGGCTGAACCTGATCCCCAAAGGTCACAGCTGGGCTTATTGACCCCGCCCCCTAGGGGTACGAGATGGAGATCATGGGACCCTCACCAGGCACTCCCCCCAAACAGTTGTATGCAATTCTGCCCTAATTCAGCCTTGGGGTCTCGGGGAAGGGCTAGGGCATACAGGTGGGGGACGATGGGGAGGGGGCTACACAGCCATAGAAGATCTATCATCCTAGCTGGGTAGGGCCACTCCAGCTCGGCTGCTGCCTGTGGCTCCCCAGCCCTTGCTCTGTAAGTGACCCTGATACACCGGTTGCTCCCCAGAGTGGACTCTGGTGGAATCAGGCCTTGGGACAATCAGAGGAGGGGTGTTTAGAGCTCTCCAAGGGAAGGAATTTTAGCAACAGATCCACCCCAGAGTCCCATTGCTGACATTCAAAAGACTTTGCTTTGAACTGGGTGCATGACTGTAATTCAACACTAGAGGGCAGCAGTGAGACTATCAGAGTTGGAGTTCGAGGCCAGCTTGTGCAATTTAGTAAGACTCTACCCCTCTATCTCAAAATAAAATACCAAAAAGAAAAGGTCTGAAAAGGAATTCAGTGGTAGGGTGCTTGCCTAGCATTTCAAGAGGCCTTGCATCCAATCCCAGTATTACAAAGGGGAGGGGGGCTGAAGAGAAGGGGCTCAGCGGCAAACAGTATTTACCGCTCCTTCAGGGCACTGGAGTTCAGTCTCCAGCATCCTGCTGGGCAGCTCACAACTTCCTGTAACTCCAGCTCCAGAGGATCGGATACCCTCTTCTGGCCTCCACTGCCACCTGGACACACGTAGTCACACTCACACGTATAGATAAATACAAACAAAACTACATCTTAATTTTTTTTTTTAGATAAGGAAGGGAAGGGGTAGCATGAGATGGGGGAGGAAGGGAAATTAAACTCCAGGGAGGGAGGAGAACCTGTTCATATATCAGTGTGTGTGAGAGAAGCCACCGGGGACAGCCTGTGCCTGCACACCCGGGGCCACCGTGATTATGCTTATGAGCCTGTCCCTTTCCACAGGGTGGGGACGGGGTCTTCCAACCTCTTTATTGTGAAGGTCTACCCCTGCTCCTATCCTGGTGCCTGGTGTACTGGTTGATGGAGGTTTGCTGAATGAGGGAGCATTGAAGACAATTTCTCTCCCACAATCCTTCTGGGTCCAGTAGCACCTCCGCTGAGCAGGCTTCCTGGTGACCACGCCCACCCCCTCTGCAGCCGACCCCCTCCTACACCTTTCCTGGACAGCTGTAGAGCTCCCTAACTTGGCTCCCGGGCAGAATATTTACGTCATAGATTCGTCTGTCGCACCAGCTCCGCTACTCCAAATATCCTTGAGGACAGAGACCACGTCCTGTCTGGATTGTTTGCTGTTGTGTAAACTGCTTGAGCAAGGACATGGCTTTTCCTTTTATTGGCGTATGTTCATTGAGCACGGTGCTGGGGTTGTATAGGAGCGTTCTTTCCAGCGCGGCGTGTACTCAAGACCCTTCTCTTGTCTCTTCCCGCTCAGTCCTGCTTGTCTACCTTCCCCTAGTCTTCTTCCTGATTTCCTCTCATATATATGTGTGCATGTCTATTATTTATACACAGATATATAGATACGGTTTTACATATCTGTAATGAATTTTAGGGCTCACAAATGAGAAAAATATGGTATTTGTGTAAATCCGGATTATTTCATTTAATGTGATTAGCTCCATCTCCAACACCCTTCCTTTCTTTCTTTCTTTCTTTCTTTCTTTCTTTCTTTCTTTTCTTTTCTTTTCTTTTCTTTTCTTTTCTTTTCTTTTCTTTTCTTTTCTTTCTTTCTTTTCCAGACAGGGTTTCCCTCTGTAGCCCTGGCTACCCACTCACTCTGTAGACCAGGCTGGCCTCAAATTCATCCAGATCCATCTGCCTCTGCCCCCCCCCCCCCAGTGCTGGGATTAAAGGTGTTGCCACCACTGCATAGATCATTTCATTCTTTTAAAAAAAAATGCTTTTTTTATTTATGTGTTTATGTGTACCACATGCATGCAGTTGCCCGGGGAGGCCACAAGAGGGCACCAGGTCCCCTGGAGTTGGAGTCACAGGTGATTGCTGGGAACCAAAGTTTCTTCAAGAGCATGGAGCACTGAGCCAACTTTCCAGCCTTATCAATGCATTTTCTGTAGACGAATAAAATTCCATTGTGCAAATGATAGTTATGTTGATTGTCGACTTGACAGGATCTAGCATCACCTAGAAAACAAATCTCTGGCTGTGCCCATAAGGGAATTGCTGGATGAGGTTCATCAGAGTGGGGACCCACCCTACCCGTGGGCTGAGGTGTAGGGCTGGAGAGATGGCTCAGAGGTTAAGAGCATTGCTTGTTCTTCAGCATTGCCTGCTCTTCCAAAGGTCCCGAGTTCAATTCCCAGCAACCACATGGTGGCTCACAACCATCTGTAATGGGGTCTGGTGCCGTCTTTTGGCCTGCAGGCATGCACACAGACAGAATATTGTATATATAATAAATAAAATTAAAAAAAGAAAAGAAAAGAAAAGCCAGGTGTAGTGGTGCCCATTTACAACCCCATCACTGGGAATGGAGGCAGGAAGATCTCCAGAGTTCACTGGGCAGCCAGCATAGCTGAGCCAGCGAGCTCCAGGCTCAGGGAGAGAGGTTGGCTCACAAAATAAGGTGGTGAGAGATAGAGACACCCAACATCTCCTTCCAGCATCCACATGCACATACGTGAGCACACAGGAATACATACATATGCAAACCACACACGTAGCATGCATGCACGTGCACACGTACACACTCACACGCACGCACAGTAGAAAGTCAACTGAGAACCAGCTTTTATCTTTCTCAGCTTCCTACCTGGGATCGGAATCACCCACTGCCTTTTTCTCTTCTCGCTATGCCTTTTCCTATCAGAATGAGCTGAAATCAGCCACTTGTCGAGGATTTGAACACAGCGATGAGAAAAGTAACTAACGCCACGCATGTGCCATGTCTTCTTCACTCACTTGTGCGTTCTTCACCTGTTGTTGCACTCCCCGTGTGACTTGGACACGGCACTGTGATAAACATGAGTATTCAGGGGTCTCCGAAGTGAGCGGTCTTCGGGTCCGTCGGGTACATACTCGGGAGCACTATAGCTGGGTAGTTCTGGTGTCAGAGTTTTAAAAATGTTATTTATTTATCGTGTGTATGTGTGTGTGTGGGGGGGTCAGAGGACAATTTCCGGGAGTTGGTTCTTTGGACCATGTGAATCCCAAGGATCCAACCCGGGTCATTAAGCTTCCTGGTTACCTCAGTTTGACACAACTAGAGTCACCAGGGAAGTGGGAGCCTCAGCTGAGGAACTGCCTCCCTCATCAGACTGGCCTGTGGGCGTGCCTATGGTCCAGTGCCTTGGTTGGCAGTTGATGTGGGCGGGCCAAAGCCCACTGTGGGCCTGGGCTGTGTGAGAACAAACTGTAAGCTGTTCCTCTGCCATTTCTGTCTCAGTTCTTCCTAGAGAGATTCCTGACTTCCCTCAGATGGGATGTGACACAGGACCGGAACCCTTTTCTTCCCAAGTTGCTTTTAGTCTGAGTGTCTTATCACAGCAACACAATGAAACCAAGACACCCCTTCATCCACTGAGTCACCCCGTGATGTGGGAGTGATTTCTTACTAATAAAGAAACTGCCTAGGCCCATTTGATAGGCCAACCCTTAGGTAGGCGGAGAAAGCAGAACAGGATGCTGGGAGAAAGAAGCTGAGTCAGAGAGTCGCCATGATGCTCCCACTCCAGACAGAAGCAGGTTAAGATCCTCCCTGGTAAGCCAGCTAGTGGGCTACACAGAATATTAGAAATGGGTTAGAACAATATGTAAGAGCTAGCCAATAAGAAGCTGGAACTTATGGGCCAGGCAGTGTTTGAAAGAATACAGTTTCCGTGTAATTATTTCTGGGCATAAGCTAGCCATGCGGGCAGCCGGGTGCCGGGGATGCAGCCCTGCCGCTCCTATTTCAACAACCCTGGCAGCCCGATTTTTAATTTGCTTTCGATAGCGGCTGGGCCAACTTAGCTTTCTGGGTTTTTTATCCGTAGCGCCGTTCTCACGGCGGTTCCTCCGTCACAGGGTCATGTGATAATACGCCCAGTATGTCAGCCTAACTCAGCCCTAGGAGAAAGCAAGGCCTATGGCAATAAATTCATTGGTTTCAGTGTCTTTTATGTACTTGGTTTTTGTATGTGCCTTATGTACTCAGTTGTGTATTTGTGTGTGTGTGTCTGTGTACGCGCGCAATGTGTATGCGTGTGTGAGTCGGGTGTCTTTCTCAATGGCTCTCCACCTTATATTTGAGACAAGGAAGGCCTCTCATTGAACCCGAAGCCCAGTTAGCTAGACTGATTGGCTGACCCGCAAGCTCCAGGAATTCTCCTGTTTTAACCTCCCCAGTGTCTGAACTGCTTGTATGTAACCACCACACCTGACTTCCCACATGGGTGACAGGAATGTGAACTCAGGTCCTTCGGCCTGCACTGCACTTCACCGGTCCCTCCGTGTCTGTTTTATAGGACAACAGCCCTATTCTTGGCGGTTTTCGGACCCCGCACCCCTGCAGGACCCCTCACGTCCTGCCCCTTCAAGGAAGCGTTGCTAAGAGGAAGGATAGCTCCGTGAGCCTGCAAGGAGCATTATACCAGCCAATATAGAATTTCAAAACCTGCTTGATGTGCAGCAGCCTTACAAATCATCTTGCTACCAGCCTGAAGCCACTGACGGCACTGAAAAAAAAAAAAAAAAAAAAAAAAAAAAAAAAAAAAAAAAAAAAAACCCAGAGCACAATGTGGCATTTACATGTGGGCTGCCTTGGAGGCCCCGGAGGCTGTGGGCGGGGTCCTGGGTAAACACAGGCTGCACTGAAGAGCCATTGTGGACACGGGTTTTCAAGTTGCTCCGGAGTCTGAAGCTGATTCGCAGCTGGACGCAAGTCATTGCCAGAACTGCTCCCTACCTCCCAACCCTCAACTTACCTTCCCTGCCTCTTTTAAAAATTAGCTAAAAGAAACCATCTCCGGAGAAGCCGGTTAGCCGCAGAATGCCAATGGCAGGAAACTTGTTTACCACGGGGTTAGCGCCTAATCTGCAGCGGAGGGATGGGTCCTCATTGAGGGGTGCTGAAGCTGGAACCCCAAAAGAAGCCCCCCTACATTCGAAAGGAAAGCAGTTTAGCCAAAGAGAGAGACCCTGGTGTACCCAGGAGGAGCGTTGTCTCTGGCTGCTTCTGCTGGCATCTCAGGGACCCTGGGAAGCCCCCAGTCTCCCAGGAAGCCCCAGCAGGCTCCATATGGTACCCCTGCTGCTTTCTTCCTTTCTTGTTGAAATGCAGATGGTCCTGAGAGGGACAGTTCTGGTAAAATAGCGTATTTAAAGCCTGCGGTTAATTCCGGCTCTTGCGATTCCATCAGCAGAAGCCTTGACGCCTTATTTTACATTTCCGAACTCAGTTGTTTTCCCCCAGAACATACAATATTGTCACCTATATAGATTTTTTTTTTCGGTCTAAAAGCGGGATCTTGCAGCCTGGAGACGTGGCTCAGCTTTTGCCGAGGTCCAGAGCCCAGATCCCACCTGTAACTCTAGCTCCTGCTCCCAGGATCTAATGCCTCCGGTTCCCGTGGACAGTTACACTCATGTGCACCCCTATCCCCACACATACACATAACTGAAAAATAAGAAGAGGATCCTAAAGATCACAAACTAACCAGTGAAACATATCCTTGTTTTGAGAAGCAATTACCTTCTCCATTGCTTCTGCCATTGTCCTCTGGGCCAGTCATAGTGGCAGCCCTTCTAGGCTAGGGACTGTCCATCCCTGATTGTCTTATTGTACCCATCGGTATACATGTGTTTGTCAGTCTGCATGCCCAAATCTTTGTTTCTAGGTATGGTTGTCATTGTATGGGACACAGCAAATCCTGCCCTAATGTTCCAGTAAGTTAAAATCACTCCTCTGGGATGCTGTGCTGATTCAGGCTTATATTGTAGCTTCAGCAAAGGTATTTTGATGTGGGATTCCCCTCTATATGCTGTGAATGTGTTTTATTACCATTGGTTAATAAAGAAGCTTCTTTGGGCCTATGGCAGGGCAGAATAGAGCAAGGTGGGAATTCCAAGCAGAGATAGAGGAGAAAAGAAGGTGGAGTCAGAGAGACTCCATGTAGCTGGCCAAGGAGACAGAATACCCAGAACCCTACTGGTAAACCACAAGCCTCATGGTAAAATACAAAATAATAGGAATGGGTTAATTTAAGATGTAAGAGTTATTTCACAAGAAGTCTGAGCTAATAGGCTATGCTCTGTGTGATTATTTCAGGTCTGGGTGGCTGGGAACAAACAATTGGTAGCCATCTACAGAATGGCGCCCAACGTGGGACCACATAAGACCTAATAAAAACATAACCAAACACAGACCAAAAAAAGTAAATAAATAAATAAATAAATAAAAGGACCTTTAGGCTTTTTTAGGGGAGGATTCCTGGCTCATGCTAGTTGCATGAACAACTCTGGCTCTTTCAGGAGGTCGACCACTTAAATGGTGTCTGTGAACAGAATGTTACAAATTGCTTAATGGTGACATAGACCCACTGCGACCCTGGAGCTGGAGTGGTGTGCATGGCTCTCAGAGGGACTCACCACCTGTGGTCATCTGAACAGGCATAGACCCTTCATCAGGAAGAGGTCTAAGGCTTCCATCAGCTGTCCAAGGTCAAGAGATACAAGGGAATCAGGAAGAGGGGCAAGGCCAGCCAGAGCCATGTTTGCCATGCTCAGACTGGCTAGAGTCCCTTCACTGAGGGTACCTCAACACACTCTCTCTCTCTAACACACATGATAGTAATAATAATAATAATAATAATAATAATAATAATAATAATTGAATAAAAAAGAATTGTGAGCCGGGCGGTTGTGGCGTACGCCTTTAATCCCAACACTCGGGAGGCAGAGGCAGGCGGATCTCTGTGAGTTCGAGACCAGCCTGGTCTACAGAGCTAGTTCCAGGACAGGCTCCAAAGTCACAGAGAAACCCTGTCTCGAAAAACAAAACAAAACAAAACAAAACAAAAAAAGAATTGTGCAAGTTTTCTAGGCTGTTGTGTGACAGATTTTTCCTGGGGAGGCACAGCATATACCTCTATTTACCCCAGAAAGGGACCATGACAGATTGAGGTTAGGACGACAATAATGTCCCATTTGGTGAATCACTGAGTTATTATAGGGCTTACTAATGGGAATAGGGGTGAAGGGCTTTTGTTCTTTTGTTTGTTTGTTTGTTTTTTATAAGGACAGGGATGACTCAAAAGTAGATGCGTCACCAAGAAGCGCACGCTGTCAGGGTGGCAGATGACAACCCACCGCAGCCAATCCTGCGTTCTCAGCACAGCTTGCAGGCAGGTGGGCAGTCCAGAGGTCTGCTCCCTCCTGCTACAGTTCCGCTGGTCAGAGCCTCCTCCCCAGGTGGCTTACTCCTTTATTATACTGCCGGGCAGGCATCCTCCATATCTTACAAGCCTTGACAGGGGTTGTGGGGCACATCTTTGATCCCAGCACTCAGGAGTCAGAGACAGGAGGATCTCTGAGCTCCAGGCCAGCCTGATCTACAGAGTAAGACCTGGGACAGCCAGGGCTATACAGAGGAATCCTGTTTTTGTTTTGTTATGTTTTTTTTTTTGTTTTGTTTTGTTTTGTTTTTTGAGGCTGAGTTTCTCTTTGTAGCCCTGGCTGTCCCTGAACTCACTTTGTAGACCAGGTTGGCCTTGAACTCAGAGATTCACCTGCCTCTGCCTCCTTCTGAAATTAAAGCTGTGTACCACCACCACTTTGAACAAACAAGGGACCCCTTTGAAAAACAACAACAACTAAAAGAATTCAAGTTTTTGTTCTCCTAGATTTGAGCTCTGTTTATTCCCAAGGCTGATGGCCTTCCTCCTCCCTCCTGGAGGGAAAGGCCACACAACAGTGATGTGGACCTGACTCCAGCAGGCCAGGCCCTCAGGAAGCAAGAGAAATCCTTTTCTGTTCTCCATTTACAGCGGGCAGCACAAAGCTGATGAGTCACCTTTACAGAGGGCTCCTCTCAAGGGCTCATAGGACAAGCAAAAGAGCCTTGCCACTGGGAAGGCCTCTGGCCAGAAACAAGTTGCCCGGCACTCAGTTGTGCATACATGCGATACACAGGTGATGGACCATGAAGGGTTGGCACTGTGCAAACTGGAGAAGACTATCTGGTTTGACGGCCCAACGCTAGGACCTAGTTGGCTGGAATCCAGAGGCGGCAGCAGATCACTGGGTAATTCCACAGGCATAAGGTGCTGTGTACCCCACCAGGCTCCTAACGGGGCCCCGCAGAGGGGGTACCTCAAACTGCTCGGCTGGTCGTCTGTTACCCCACTCCCTGTTCACTACTACGCTGCCCGTGAAAAAGACGGCCAGACTGGTGTTTGTTTCTTGGAAGAGGTAGGGAGAGCTGAGGCAGAAGGACCCAAAGCCCAGTTTTCATCTTGTTGTGTTCCAGCGCTCCATCTTTTCCTGTCTATTGACTTTTAAGAAGCCCTGCCAGACTCTGCCGGAGCAAATGAGCAAATAAAAGGATCGCTTTGTAGCTGCTTGGAGAGCTTTGTAACTTTGTCTTCATTTGCACGAAAAAAACAAACAAACAAAAAAGAACTAAACCAAAGTAAACCAAAACATTTCACAAGAATGGACGGAGGGTGCCTACAGGAGCAGAACGGAAGGGATGGGAAGAATGACCCCATTACCAGCTGAGGACCAGACGCTGTGAGAAGTGGAGGGGCAGGCAGTAGGGCGATTTCAGGGCTCTGTGGGGAAATAGTATAAAGAGAGAAGTTAAACTAATCCCCAGAGGTGGGGAGAGGGTTTAGTTAGCAAAGTGCTTGCTGGACAAGCATGAGGTCCTAGATTTAATCCTGAGCATCCAAATAAAAATTCAGGCCTGGGGCCAGAGAGATGGCCCAGAAGTTGAGTGCACTGCCCTTCCAGAGGACCCAAGTTTGGGTCCCAGCATCCATGTCAGGTGACTCACAGTCTCTTGTAACTCCAGCTCCAGGAAATCTGACACCTCTGACACCAAGGACAACTGCAGTCACTTCACACACACACACACACACACACTAACTTTAAAGAAGCTGGGTCTAGTAGCATATACTTGTTAGCCCAGTGCTAGAGAAATTGAGACAGGTAGATTCTTGGGGCTCACTGACCAGCCAGGCCAATGAGAAGTTACTTGGTAACTTCTAGGCCATTGAGAGACCTATCTCAAAATGCACCTAAGGAATGACATCCAAGATTGACCTTTGACCTTTTTCAGGGGCATCACATGAGCACATACATACATGTAGACCTCCCCCCAGCATGAACATACATGCATACAAATAATTCCCATTTGGAAGTATATTGTAGAAACATAGGACTTAGGAAGTGTCCACTACTTACAATACTTAAGGCCAAGACAAGAGGATGACAAACAGTAGACTAGAGGTAATGAGACCCTGTCCCAAAAGATCAAATATCAAACAGAAACAAAAAAAGACTATACATCAAGCAAACACGCCAAAAAAAAAAAAAAAAAAAAAAAAAAAAAAAAAAAAAAAAAAAAAAAAAAAAAAAAAAAAAACAAGAAAAAATCTCCAAATATTAGAAGATGTCTGGCAAAAAGGTATTCCCTGCCCCAAAGGCCCTCTGCTCTAATCCCAAAATGTCTTTGCCCACTTAGAACTCTGACTTGTTCAAATTCTTAATTATGGAGCCGGGCGATGGTGGCACACACCTTTAATCCCAGCACTCGGGAGGCAGAGGCAGGCAGATCTCTGTAAGTTCGAGACCAGCCTGGTCTACAGAGCTAGTTCCAGGACAGGCTCCAAAGCCACAGAGAAACCCTGTCTCGAAAAACAAAACAAAACAAAAAACAAATTCTTAATTATGCAAGTTACAATCAATTTGTTTATCTTGTAAAAGATTAAAATGTTATGAGAAAGCCCAAACACCAGAAGTCTGTATCATTATGAGCTGGTGTGCATAATCTTTAAAAGGATAAACTGGTCACAGTGGCTCCTGCCTGTAAGCCGGGGACTCTGGCTCAGTGGTTAAGAACACTGGCATCTCTTCCAGAGGCCTCATGTTCAATTCCCAGTGCCTACACACTGCCTGCAACTCAGGCCCAGGGGATCCAACACTGGCTTCTGGCTTCTGTGGACACCATTCATGCATGCAGTGCACAGATGTGCATGCAGGGAAAACACCCAAATGCATAAAACAAAAATAAGTAAGCCCTTAAAATAAAATATGCATAAAACAAAAATAAATAAATCCTAAGTCCTTAACATAAAATAAAAAACTACAGAGAGCCTTATCTAGGTATCATAAAACTGCTGAAGCCATATTACAGAAAACATCTTAAATATTAAAGAAAAAAGTGAGTGGAATATTTATAATTGTGAACACATTAAATGTATATTCAAAGCTAAGACATCTGTTAAAGATGGGCATAATATGGCATGCACCTCTCTGTTGACATAGCAATTTCATCTCTTCAAAGAGAGGACTCTCTATACATGTATGTCTGTGAAACCAGTCTGATTGATAAGTTCATCTACCAATCACCTAAAACCAGCCTTCCAAAATACACAGCATAGGACATTTGAAAATGAAGAAGAAGAGGAACACAGACTAAAACCACATTACCAAGTGGTACCTGGCAAAGCAATAGTCAAGAATAAACGGTACTCATGGTGAAGAGTTCAGAAGAGAGAGGATATTTCTGCTAGATAGGATGATAAACCACAAGACAATACCATTTTAGAATGTATTAGGGATGGGAATGGAGAGACGGCTCAGCAGTTAAGAGCATTGGCTGCTCTTCCAGAGGAGCCGGGTTAATTCTCAACAACCACATGGCGGTTCACAACTGTCTATAACTTCAATCCCAGGCAATCTGACACCCTCACACAGACATACATGCAAGTAAAACACAATACACATAAAATATAAATAAATAAAATAGTATCATTAAAGAAGAAGAAACCAGGAGGTGGTAGTGCACCCTTTCATCCCAGCACTCGGGAGGTAGAAACAGGCAGATCTCTGAGTTCGAGGTCAGCCTGGTCTACAGAGTTAGTTCCAGGATAGCCAAGATCCAGATGTAATACTCTCTGCTCCTTCTCCAGCACCAGGTCTGTCTGCATGCCACCATGTTCCCCATCGGGTCCATGGGCGGCATCAGGGAATATCTACACTTTATTCAACCACATTAAAGGGCTGAAGAGACGGCTTAGCCATTAAAGGCTAGGTTCACAATCAACCACATTAAAAACATGCTACAGATTGCTGTCTCATTTACTGACTTAGAAGCTATGCATATTAGGTACCATCAGTAATGGACCCGCAAAGATTATACATATTAATGTGTTTGCGTGTTGGAGATGGGAGGTACCTCTCTATATTGCTCAGTCTTCCTTTGAACTCTGAACTCAAGGGGATCCTCATGCCTCAGTCTCCCAAGTATTTCTTACTCCATCCACCTCAGTCACTGTACACCAGTTTGAGTCTTTTTTTTTTTTTTTTTAATCTGAGACAGGGTTTCTCTGTTTAACAGCTTCTGGCTGTCCTAGAACATACTCTGCAGACCAAACTCATAGAGATCTGCCTGCCTCTGCCTTCTGAGTGCTGGGACTAGAGGGGTGCACCACCACTGCCTGGCAGGTAGTCATCTTTAATAGAAAAATTAGTTTATAGAACAAATGCATGCTTCGTTACGTATTTGAATGGAAGCATGCACGCCAACAGATTAGAATACCAAGAATAAGAATATAAAAATGTAGATTCCAGAAATAAGAATGTAGAAATAAAGAAATGTAAACTTGTAAACCTAGGAGAATGGGAACAGGCTGTCGGCAGCTTTCTCAGCAGTTTAAGGATTAACTATTAACAGTGGGCTACTTTGCTTTACAGCCCATAGCTCTGTCTGCAAGGCTGAAGTGGCCCTCTACAAACTGAGGGTCAGCTTTTAGAAAACCCCCTGACCACTCATGACCAGCAACTGATGTGAGCTGAGCTAACGTTTAAATGATGGGATGCACCTGATATTTTGGTTGGGCATTTTCCCATACCCTTTCCTGCTACACAAAACAAGCAGTCTCTGGGGAGTGTGGAACTTTGGTAAATACCATCAGAAAGTGCCAGAAAAAAAAAAAAAACAATGGGCAAAATGCATACACTAGTTTAACTAAAAAAGACCCTGTTAATGGAAATTGTAAAAAAAAAAAAATAATAAAAAAAGCAATTTGTATCTGAGTTTTACCTTGAGATTGTAAAAATTTTTTTGTTCACACCTAATCCTTGTTTCTTGCTATAAAAGGGGGAGTTGGGAAACAGCCCATTGTCACAGCCTTACAAATCCATCCTGGCTGTGGTCTCAGCTGATAAGCTTTTTGTGCCCCATGGAGATTTATTTTTTTAATTTTTAATTTTTTCCTGGAATAAAGTTTGCTTTAGTGGTTTGTCTTCTTTGCCCAACCCTCATGGACCCAACACCAGTCATGACATTTTCAGGTATTGGGATTACTGTGGTCTTAGTCACTGGTCTTTTGTTGTTGTTGTTGTTGTTTGTTTGGGGAAACAGGGTTCCTCTGTGTAGTTTTGGAACCTGTCCTGGCACTAATTCTGTAGACCAAGCTGGCCTCGAACTCACAGAGATCCACCTGTCTCTGCCTCCCGAGTGCTGCCCACGGCCTCTTGGGTAATTGGAGTTTGTTTTTCCAAGACAAAGTCTCTTGTACCTCAGGCTGAGCTCAAACTCTCTGTTGCTGAGGATGACCTTGGATTTCTGATCCTCCCGCCCCCATCTCCCCCATGCTAGGAGAACAGGAGTACACCTCCAGGTTGGGTTTATGTGGCGCTGTGGGAGGAAGCCAGGGCTTCATGCACTCATGGCAAGCAGTCTACCAACTAAGTCGCATCTCCAGCTCCAATAGTTTGGGTTTTTTGTTGTAGTTTTTTTTTTTTTTTTTTATTTTCAGTAAAGAGAATCCACAAAGGTATCTTGCTCTGGACAGTGCATGGCTGGGTCACCTGTCGGTTGGGAGAGCATCAAGGTGATACTGCCATGATGGGACCGGCCAGGTGTGGAGCCCCAAGACACCCAGGCCCCGCCTCAAAGCTGCGTGGGGCCAGAAGAAGTGGGCGGGCCGAAGGGCGCGCCTACAGATCACGTGGCGGATGCGGGCCAATGGCCGTCCCCGAGCCCACCTTGAGGCCGGGGCGGGGCGCCGGGCTGGCGTCACCAGGACAACGGGCGTCGCCGGCGCCGTGTGACTCCGGGCTGTGGGCGCGCTCGCGGCCATGGTGAGTCTGGGGCCCGCGCCCGCGGGGCGGTGGAGATGCTGGGCGCCTAGGGGAGGGTGCGGAGAAGAGCCACGGCCTGCTGGGAGGGGCAGGGCCGGGCAGGGCAGGGTCGGGCAGGGTCGGGCCGGGCCGGGTGAGGCCGGGCCGGGCAGGGCAGGGCAAGGCTCTTTGGACTGGTCCTGAAGGTGGAAAGCCCAGGTCCCCCGGTCCTGGATGCCTGGGGCACCGGGACGCCGTGCTCTCTGATGCTCCGTGTCTGAGTCACACACCCGGGACCTCTACTCGGTTGGCCACCCCGACGCCGTGACGCCGCTCGGCCCGAGCGTGCCCGGGAAGCCACCAGAGGGTGTGGTTGCATAGATGCCCACAGCCACACTCTTCAGTCTGCGTACTTGAGGCTGCTTTTATGCAATGATGTCAATACCGTACCACACATTTGTTTCAAGTTCAGCGTCCTGTCGGGGCTCCTAGCACGAGGGGTTGGGATGATTTAATGGGTGGCTTTGGAAGAGACCCTCTTACCCTCTTTTGTAAAACTGGAGGACATTGAACTGGACTTTTTCTCCCCTTCGGAGTGCTGCACCTTCCGTGAGGGATTGAATGAATCTGTCATTAGTGCGTTGTAAACACCGTAAGCCGTTAGTTTTGCTCGATAAACTTGGAAGGCCGTGGGCATGTCACCTGGCCTCCATTAGCTTGGTTAAAGCCTTAATTGACTTGGCCTGTGTGCTGGTTCGAATGGGCAAGGTTCAGGTGTGGTTTCTTGAGAGGCCTCCAAAGATATAAAAGAAGTGGACTCCCTGAGTTCGTGACGCACCCTGGGAATAGACTGCTGTTTGTGAGGGTTAGCTAATAGGGGACATGCCTAATTTTAATAAATAGATCTGTAGGGGGCCGGTGAGGTGGCTCAGTGGGTAAAGGCACTTGTTGCCAATCCTGACAACCCGCGTTCCGTACCCCTGACCCACGTGGTGGGAAGAGAGAGTCCTATAAATTTTCCTCTGACCCCTATACAGGGCATGCCTTCAACATAAGTAATAAAATGTAAAAAAAAAAAATTAAATGTTTACCATGAATAATTAAATTGATATTTGTTTGGCGTGTGTATGTGTGTATGCACACCCAAATGCATGTGTGTAGGTGCCGATGTGAAGTCCAGAGGTCGGTGATTGGATGTCTTCCTCCATCCCTGTCCACTTTACTTTTGACAGGGTCTCACTGACCTGGAGCTCTGGGGATCTTTTCTCTCCTACCCATGGGCTCCCAGTAGCTGAGGTGACAGACACCATAGACAAGCGGGTGGTACTGCAGAGCGTCGTCTGTCCCTCAGAGATGCTGTGGAGTAGGAAGTGACGGGCTTTTCTTGTTTGGACGCGTTGGTTCTGAGCTGTCTGGAGTGACTGGCATCTTGTTCCAGCCTTGGGGTAGGTGCTGAAGAACAGTGGGCAGGCCTCACACTCCGGGCTCTTCATTTTTCCCCATGGCAAAGCTGAAAGAAAAGGGATTAGCAGGCGCGGGCGCGTGGATGTGTCCACACTTCCGCCTTGGAAGCTCTGAGAGTTTGTCCCATCACCTCAGTTTGTGTTCAGGACTTGGTGTCTGCTCACTGTGGCTCACAGACCGGATGATTTACACGACGCTTTTTACAGCCCAGGGAGAAGCAGCAGTGTTTTATAAAAGTTGGTTTCTTCTCTTTGCTCGCCATTCTTCACCGTCTTTTTTTTTTCCTTTGGGCTCCTTCCTTCTCACCCCCTTTTCCTGTTCTCCCTATTTTTCTTCTGTGGCTGCTGTGTAAGACTTCCGGTGGTGGTTTTAACGTTAGCTGGTCTGGAACACACTGGATGTTGGAGTGTCTTCTCTTGGTGCCCGTTTTGTTGTTGTTTAATTCAGCTTATAAAATACATTTCTGTTTTGAATTGTATGTCACATCATCATGTTTTTCCATTTTCATTCATTCTGCTGACTGTTTCCTTGTATTCTGCACCCCACTTTCTGTTTTTGTCTGTGAGCAGGCCTTTTAGAAGTTTAGGAAACGTAAATTTGGGGAAACTTTAAACTCAAATATTTAATAGTAGTTTTTCCACTTTAAAGTTTCTTTTCTACCTTTTCTGGGTATGCGCATGCAGGTGCATGTGTGTGGAGGTCAGAGGTCAACCTTGAGTGTTGTGTTGTTTCTCAGGTGCTAGCTACATTGGTGTTTTTTTTTTTTTTTTAATTAGTCTAGACTGGCTGGTCAGTAAGCCCCAGAGAAACAGGACATGTCACAGGACAGCCGGGGTTTTTGTCGGTGGTGGTTTATTGTGTGTTCTTGGGATCAAACCCAGGTCTTCATTCCTATGTGACAAGCACTTTACCAATTGTGTGTGTTTATATATGTGTGTGTGCGTGTGTGTGTGTGTGTGTGTATACACATACAAGGTAGATTTTTTTTTATAGCCCTGGCTGTTCTAGAATTTACTATGTAGGCTAGGTGTACTTTGAATTTGTGGTGATTCTCCTGCCTCAGCCTCCCGGGTGCTGGGATTGCTGGCACCGTGCTCCTAACATAGCCTATGATAGAAAAAAACCTTAACTTCAAGGCCAACTTGGATAATTTAGAGAGATCTTGTCTGTCTGAAAATGAAAGAGGCTCATTGGGTAGAGCACTTGCCGGGCATGCACAAGTCCCACAGTCCCCATAGCACGAGGGGAGGGGCAGTTTGAGACCCACAACCCACTGCGAGGGGAGGGGCAGCTTGAGACCCACAACCCACTGCAAGGGGAGGGGCAGCTTGAGACCCACAATCCACTGCGAGGGGAGATACAAATTGAGACAGAAACTCTTACACAATGAGGCCTCTGTGCTCACTGACCATGAAAAGTAGGTTGTCTGGATTCCTGCTCCTGATATCGAGGTAGAGAATGATTTCAGTAACTCTCACACCTTTCTTCCATAGAGCCAAGTTCTAGGCCAATCACATTGAATTCCCACACCTCTCCACCGTCCCCATGAGATTGACTTTACTATACGTATTTAGTAGAGCTAGATTAAGTGCCTTGCCTAGATAGTAGCTGGTCAGTGGCCAAGTAAGGATTTAACAGCACTCGGTTGTTCTCCAAAGCCTACGACCTTAACCTTTACACCAAGGCCTTCAAACTGTAGTATGTGCCGCACTAAGAGTAAGAATCTCTGAGGGAGCTGGAGAGATGCCTCCATGCTTGGGGCTCTTCCAGAGGACCCAGGTTCTTTCCCCAGCACCCATGTGACTGCTCACAGGTGTCTGTCACTCCGGTCCGTGAGGGTCTGACCCCTCTTCCGGTCTCTGCAGCCACCAGGCATGCAAGTGGTACACACACATACATGCTGGCAAAACACCCACGTATGCATAATAAAAAAGGAAAAGAAAAAGAATTGCGAAGGATCTGGGTTTGGTTCCCAGGACCTAGTGGCAGCTCACAACTGCCATTACTCCAGGTCCAGAGAATCTGTTGTCCTTTCTGGCCTCCTGGGTACACATGTGCCATACGTTCATACAAATGTATACACATACACACAAAATAAAATAAATCTTAAAGAATTTCAGTGGTTAGGAGCACTTGCCCTTGCGGAAGACCTGAGTTTGCTTCCCTGCACCCACATGGTGACCCACAGTCATCCTCTGACCTCTGCAGGCACCAGGCATGGGCGTGGTGCACATACACACGTGCAGGGAATGTGCTTAGATAAAATAAGTCTAAAGATAAAAAGAATCTCAGTGTCTTATCTGAACAGCGGAAGGCTGACCTCCCCTTCTTCTCTCTCTCTGACAAACTGTCTATTAATATTGTCTGATGACAGCTTGCAGGATTAGTTCTGGTTTTGTTTACACGTCTTTGTGTACTCGGTTTGCTCCTGGCTCTACGATGGCGTTGATGGCCTGCCTTCCGCAGGATGTGTCTAGACAGTCACAGCCGCTGAAGGCTCCAGAGTGCACCGTCCCTCTCCTGTTCAGAAGACAGCACCCTCCCCTCCCCCAGACCCCCTTCATTCCACTGCCTTCGTCCACCATGGAGGGGTGTCCTTTATAGGGCTCGGCTTTCAGCAGTTGGTGTTTCTCAGCATTCTGACCAGGTTTGAATATGCAGTAATTGCCGCCCGCTGCAAGAATGTGTCTCCGAAGCCGGCAGCAGCGCTGATCTGCGGCACAAACAGGCATGTTTGGAAGGGAGTCTGGTGGGCACATCATCTCCCATAGAACAGTTGTAGTGGGTCTTCACTAAGACCTGTGATCGCCTCAGCCACATGCTGGTTTTTGTTTGTTGTTTTGAAATTTAGTTTTACTTTTGTGTCTGTGTATCTCTGTGTGGGTATGTGGACGTGAGCCTGGATGCCTTAGAAAGCCAGAGGAGGGCACTGGGTCCCCTGGAGCTGCAGGTAATAGGCAGTTGTAAGTTTTAAGGTTTGTTTTGTTTGTTGGGACGGGGATCGTACTCTGTAGACCAGGCTGACCTCAAATTCACAGCCTCTGCCTCCCAAGTGCTGAGATTAAAGGCGTGTGCCATCACTGGGCTGTTTTCATTATGTGTTTTGACGCTGTCTCAGGTATTGCAGGCTGGCCTTGAGCTTGCTGTGTAACTGAGAATAACCTTAATGTTCTGATGCCCACACCTTTACCTCCCAAATGCCAGGGTTAAGAGGCTGACCAGTTTACAGTGGGCTTTGGTGAAAACCAGGGCGCAGACAAACACTCGGTCAGCTGAGGTGCACCCCCTGTTTGTTTATGAGATGGGTTTTACTATGATGCCCAGGCTGGTCTCAGAATCATGATTTAAGTGAATCCTTCTGCCTCACCCTCCCAAGTAGCTGGGACTACAGGCATATAACATCACACCCGGCTTCTTTGCCAGTTCTTTCGTTGGGCTATTGTTTTATGTGTGAGCGTGTCATGAGGTATGTATACACGAGTGTGAGCATGCATGTTTTTGTACATGTAGAGCCCAGAGCAGGGTGTTGAGTGATTGTCACTCTCCGCCTTATTGCCTTGAGACAGGGTCTCACACCGAACCTAAAGCTCACCCTTCAGCCAGGCTAGCTGGACAGTGAGATCTTGGGGTTTACCTGTCTCCAACACCACACTCCCCAAAGCTGGGGTTACTGGCATGCTCATCCATGCTTGGTTTCTTACATGGGTGCTGGGGATTTGAACTAGGTCCTCATGCTTCCTACACAAGTGGTGCACCCACCGAGCCTAGCTTGCCTTTGTTATTGAGAGGTCTCTGATGTGTCCTGGAATCCCCTTCATGGTGTTTGCAAATTTTTATGAGTACTCATTGGTTTCTGTCTCTCTCTCTGTCCCCCCACCCCACCCCTGCTCCCACTGGGTCTCCCTATGTGGTCTGGAACTCCCAGGATAGGCGTGTGGGGCTTCAAATGTGTGGCAGTCTCCTGCCTCTGTCTCAGAAGTGCTGGCGCTACAGGAGGGCACTCCGCCGTGTACAGCTCCTTTTTCTTTTCTGAATGGTGCTCTTTGTATCAAGGAGGTATTCTCTTAATGAAGTTCACCTTACCTACGTTTATTTGGGTTGTCTGTGGTTTGGGTATCATAGTTTAAAACCATCACAGAGCCCACAGCACAAGGGCTGCAGTTGTTGGTCCTGTGTTTATATCAAACACCTCCACTTGGAGTGAGTTCCATGCGGTGGAGGTAAAGTCCAGCCCCATGGTTCTCATGAGGACTCCATCGTCCTGCACATTTCTTCAAAAGGCTTTCCCCCATTTAAACCAGTGGCTCCTGACTGTAAGAGTTTGTCTCTGAGTTGGTGTATGGTGGGCCGTGGTGGTACACGGCTTTAATCCCAACACTCAAGAGGCAGAGGTAGGCGGATCTCTGTGAGTTTGAGGCCAGCCTGGTCCACAAAAGCTAGTTCTGGGACAGACACCAAAGCTACAAGGGAACTCTGTCTAGAAAACCAAACCAAAACAAAACAAAAGCCAAAAATCCCGAAATAGAATTTGTTTCTGGGCCTTCAGTCCTATTCACTTTGTCCTTAATCATGCCTCCCAGCCGCCTAGATCCAAAATAATAACACAAAAGCTATATTAATTAAAGCCCTCCTTGGTCTGTTAGCTCAGGCTTCTTATTTACTAACACTTACATCTTAAATTAATCCATTCCTATTATTTTGTACTTTACTACAAGGCTCATGGTTTACTGATAAGGTTTTGGGGTGGGCATCTTACCCCTTCAGCAGCTACATGGCGTCTCCTCACCTCCACTTTCTTTTCTCCTCTGTCTCTACTTGGACTTCCCGCCTTGCTCTATTCTGCGCTGCCACAGCCCCAAAGCAGCTTCTTTATTCATTAACCAGTAAAAGCAGCACATAAAGAAGTACTTCCCACACCAGACTTCAGAATTTCAGTTACTGTAGCTTTCTAGTTAAAAACTTATATTTTTAGGACTGGAGGGATGACTCGCAGGTTAAGATTGCTCCTCTAGAGGACCTGAGTTTAGTTCCTAGCACCCATGCCCACTCACAAGTCCTGTAACTCCAGTTCCAAATGGTCTGATGCCCTCTTCTGGCCTCTGTGGGTCCTGCACACACAATTACATACCATTGCAGTGAAGAGGCACCATGGGCACAACAACTCTTACAAAGGAAAACAATGAATTGGGGCTGATGGTTTAGAAGTTTAATCCATTGCCATTATAGTGGGACGCATGGTAGCAGGCATTCCAGACATGGTGCTGGAGAAGCAGCTGAGAGTTCTATGTCTGGATTGGCAGCAGCAGGAAGAAATAGTAACACAGTGCCTGGCTTGGGCTTCTGAAGCTCCAAAGCCCACCCTCAGTAACGAGTTTCCTCCAAATAGGCCACACCTCCAAATAGTGCCATTCCCTATAATCCTGTGGGGGCCATTTTCATCCAAATCACCACACACACAGATATGTAAGTTTGAATATAGAGTTAAAAATCAACATTACAGTATTTTAGTTGTGTGTGTGTGTGTGTGTTCATGCACGTGTGTGTGTGTCTGCGCATGCATGTGTGCATGCATGTGTGTATGCATGTGTGTGTGTCTGGGCTCAAGCAATCACTCCACATCAAGCCCTGCAGCAGCTGAGATGTGTGTACTCCTGTGCCTAGCCATAGAGCAAATGTTGAGATCAGGAGGACTGAGCTCTCAGACTTTTCCAGGCCTGTGTTAGCTACTTTGGGTCCCTTGTATTTTCACGAGCTTGAGCTCTAGAGCGGATGGTGGGAGCTGCAGGCCTGCGCAGCAGTTTTGGGCTGCTGGCCTGCAGTCACTATCGTGAACGTGGAGTCTATCAGTTTATTTCGTATAATCAGTTTCTCTCAGCAGTTCTGAAGGAATTTTCTTTCCTTTCCCTTCCCTCCCCCATCTCATTTCTTCTTGTTTGGATGTTCTAGGGTAGGCCTCACTCTGTAGGCCAGGCTGATATCTTTTATGTCCCAATCTTCCTGCCTCAGCCTCTAGAGTGCTGAATTGCGGGCCTGACCACAACTCCCAACAACCAGTAAAGCAAAATTTCTTTTCTTTTTCCCTTTGTGTTGTGTGCACACATACACATGGGTGTGTGGGTGAGATATATGCAATGGTAAAAGTAAAATGCTGCGGATCCCGGAGTGGCTGCGGCGGGCAGCCCCGAGTGGTTTGACTCTTAAAGGGATGAGCAGACATTGCAATATATACCTCTGTGGGTGTGGGTGTGATGTATGCTTCTGTGTATTATGTGTGTGTGTGCGTTGGTGTGTGTGCTGTATGCCTCTGTGTATTATGTGTGTGTACGTTGGTGTGTGTGCTGTATGCCTGTGCACACGCAAGTAGAGGCCCGTGGAGGATGTCAGTAGCCTCCTCATCACATCCACCTTATTCCCTTGAGACAAGGTTTTTCACTGAACTTAACGCTCACTGGTTCAGCTAGGCTGGCTAATGAACTGGAATCCAGTGTCAGCCAGTGCTGGCGTCATAGACGCTCACAACCATGCCTGACTTTTTCATGTGGGTTCTGGGATTCAAACTCTGGCCTTCTGTTTGCACAACAAGCCATCGGACCCATTGAGCCATCTCTCCAAACCCAGAATGCAATTTCAGCAATGGAACTCATACATATATATATAATTTGTCAGATTCATTTTTGAGTACTTTATTCATTTTAATGCCATTATAAATTTGATTGCTTTTAAAATTCATTTCCAAGTTGTCCATTTCTGATGTATAGAAATATATTTTCATGAAGCTGGAGAGATGGCTCAGCAGTTGAGAGCCCCGGCTGCTCCTACAGAGAACTGGAGTTCAGTTCCCAGGGCCCACTTTGGGCAGACAGCTCACAGCTGCCTGTAACTCCAGCTCCAGGAGATCCGACGCCCTCTTCTGGCCTCTAGAGCGCTGCGCTCAGATGTGCACACACATAACTAAAAATAACTCTTTAAAAGTGTATCATTTCTGTTTTTATAAATGTGTGGTCTTATGAACTCTTTGATGAGTTACGGTATGTTTGTGGGTTTCTGGAATTGTCTCTACACAGCCCCATGTCATTTATGTCTTCTGTTTCTCTTGCTGCCTTCTCACTGGAGCCTCCAGTACAATGCAGTGCACGAATGGCTGTGTTGCCATCTTAAAAAGATTTATTTTATTCATTTTAATTGTGTGTGTGTTTGTTGGAGATGGGGCGGTAGATGTACTTGTGTGCTGGTATCGTGGAGGCCAGGGGTGTTGTGAGCCCCCTGACATGGGTCCTGGGCACAGAACTCCAATCGTGAAGTTTTTGTTTTCTTGTAGGATAGTAAGTAGTGCTGCTGTGACCCAGTATAAAAACGTGATTTAGTTTTTTCATACATTAGCTGAAGAACTGTTGTACAGTTTTTCTCTCTCTTGCAGGTTTTCTCAAACAATGATGATGGCCTTATCAACAAAAAGTTACCCAAGGAGCTGCTCTTAAGGTAAGTGCGTGCATGTTCGAGAGCTCAGGTTTGGCTCAGGCCTCCAGTTGCAAAACCACCTCTGTCTTGGTGTAGTCCTGAGCAAGGAGGGTCAGAGCCTGGCTGATTCTCTGGTGTTGTTTTATAGAATGCCGCTCAGTTTGTTGCTAAGGCTTCCTTGGTCTACTCCAGAATGTACTAAGTATGAAATCATCTTATAATGTGATCCATACTGTAGCAGTCGTTAGCAGGTGCCCATGTTGGATATGAATAGATAATTATAAATCAATTAAATCAACTCGGGGAAAGGTTATTGCTATAGTTGTGGGCTCTTGGGGTTGTAGTGTTTTTGGCATTTTCCAAGAGATGAGACATTCAGCAGTCACAAGAGATGTGTGGTTATGATGTCCTTACCAAGCAGCCAGGGTGCTGTTTCCCCAGGTACTGAGGAGCAAAGGGACATCTGTGTACCGCGGTCATTTTAGAGTCTGCAGGTGACACTGTTGGCCACTAGGCCCTGCGTTTTTTTTTTTTTTTTTTTTTGATTCTGCAGTTATCGAATGTTAGTTGTGGAGGCTGTCACGTCTTAATTCTTTACAAACAATTGACTTATGTACATGTGACAGTCTTTGAGTGGCATTTCCAAACCGTTGCTAATATCCCACAAAACAAGAAGCAGGTGCTAATCTAAGGATAGCAGTTTCTTTGGTACAGCTGTCTTAGAGTCTGGAAGGCTGGTGTGCATGACTATAGCTGGAGTGGGGCACTGTTGACAGAAAGTTTGTGACACTGTAGAAGATGCTCATGTCTAGAGAGAGATGGGGCACACGAGCCTACTCCCTGACTATACTACTTTTTTTTGGGAGGGGGTGGGTTTTTTTTGTTTTTGTTTTTGTTTGTTTTGTTTTGTTTTGCTTTTTTTGAAACAGGGTTTCTCTGTAGCTTTGGAGCCCATCCTGGAACTAGCTCTGTAGAGCAGGCTGGCCTCGAACTCACAGAGATCTGCCTGTCTCTGCCTCTCGAGTGCTGGGAGTAAAGGTGTGTGCCACCACTGCACAGTTTGAGACTAATTCTTTATAAGTTAAGTCTATTTGTTTGGGATAGACACATGCACGTGTACGATTTGGTGCGCCTGTGGAGGTCAGAATCTCCTCCTATCACGTGGTTCGTCAGCCTTGGCAGGCGCCGTCACTCACCAAGCCATCATGTCAACCTTTTCTTCTGGAGTAAATGCTGCTAGGCCTCATCTCTCCTGCCAGACCACGTTAAACTTTTTCTCTTGAGTCAGTCGGGGTGAGAACTTAGCTTCTTGTGTAGTGAACACATTTTATTGGCCCTGGAGTGTTGTCTCTGGGGGTTGTCTGACATTTATATCATGAGTGCTTACCACTTAGTTGATAAAAAATACTGAGGCAGAACTGTATGGGAAGGGTTTGTACTTTATCCCAATAAGATAAGAGAATCATCTTTGGCATTTTGACCTTTTTCAACTCAAAACTGGTGACAGAGAAGGACTGGATAGCACAAACTCAGAAGGGCTTCAGAAAACGGAGGAGCTAGTGGATGCAGGGCGGACTGTTGTCAGTAAGCACTGCAGGGGCCGTGGAGCACAGGCCTCAGGCCTCTGTGTGAGCCCAGCCAGCTCAGACAGCCAACATTAGTCATTCAGCCCTGGGCTGTGATTAAACTCCACCCTCACAAGTGCTGCTGGTGTTTGTGACTCAGGGCCACTGGCTTCCTTTTCCCGTGTGCTAGGGTTAGCTTTTATGCTCAGCCACGAAGTGGTTTCTATTTGCTGATACAAGGGAATGAAAGTCAAAATAGGGGATTCTGCCACTCTGTGGTCATGCGGTTTGTGAACCCGGCTTAGAAGTTAGTTCTTTTGGTTGTCTTTCTGTGGAACTGCCAGCCTGTGGCGCCCACCGCTGAGCCAACTATGGGCCGAGTGTCACAGACATTCTGGAATTGTTTGGTCATTGCAATGACAGTCTTGGTTGAGAGATGAGAAAATCTAGAAGAATGAGCATGTGGAAGACAGTGGGGAGTAGGGAGCCTGGAGCAGAAAGTGGTGGGAGCCTGAGCCAGGTGCCAGGCCCAGGCCCAGGCCCAGGCCCAGCTGGGAGAAGACCATAAGGACACAGGATTCCTCTCCTTTTGATCTCCACGGTCTTTTGTTTTGTCTTTAAAGATTTATTATTATTTTTTTAATCATATGTGTTTGTGCCTATGTGGGTGTGTGCATATGAGTGCAGTGCCTGCAGTGTCCAGAAGAGGGCACACTGGATCCATGGAGTTGTGGTGTGGGATGCCGAGAACTGAGCTCGGGTCCTCTGCAAGAGCATTGCATCCTCTTGCTTACTGAGCCAGCTCTCCAGTCCAATCCACTACCTCCCATCTCCTGAATCTTTGAATGAAGAGTAACCCAGGAAGAATTGAGCTCTGGAAAAATATGATAAAGTGGGTTCTGGACATTTCTTAAGCAAACATTTGGTACTCTCAACTCTGCTGATAAACCCAACTTCCTTTGTGCCCCTCATATTTGGCAACATCCACTTAGTGCTAGCTTGTCTCTGCCAATAAATAAATTAGGCCAGGCCTGGTGGTGCACCCCTTTGATCCCAGCACTTGGGAGGAAGAGGCAGATGGATCTCTGTGAGTACTAAGTCAGCTAGGGCTACTCGATGAAGCCGGAGAGTGATGGCACACACCTTCAATCCCAGCACTTGGGAGGCTGAGCCAGGCAGGTCTCTGTGAGTTCAAGGCCAGCCTGGTTGGGCAAGTGAGTTTCACAACAGCCAAGACTGATTCACAGAGAAACTCTGTTTAATGACCCCAAAGTGGGACTGCGGCTGGGTAAAGGGCTTGCTGTGCAAGCATGGAGACCTGAGCTTGGACAAACATCAGGACATGTGGTATACACCTGTACCCCAGTGCTGAGGAGCTATGACAGGAGGGTCCTGGGGCTTCACCGGCTGGCCAGCCTTGCTGATATGGTGAGCCTTAAGTTCAGTGAGAGACCCTGTCTCAAAAAAAAAAAAAAAAAAAAAGATCGAGAGGAGACTAAGGAAAGACCCCTCAGTGTCAGCCTCTGACCTCATGTGCCCACGTGAGTGTGCATGCACACACATGCACACATGCATACACAGGTGCACACAGCATGCACACAGAGGATAGCAATCCACAGTGTATCAGTTGTTGTGGACATGGAGGTTGTGGTCATTAGGTATAGCTTTCGAGTGGTGCACAAGGCTCATCTGTCAATCATTTTTTAAAATGAATTGCTGCTTGAGAGCAAATGTCCATCACATTTTCTTGAGCGTCCAGGTCTCCACACTCCTGTTCTTATTTTGGAACTAGTCAGAGCAATTGAAATTTTATTTTAAAAAATTTTTATGCCGGGCGGTGGTGGTGCCCACCTTTAATCCCAGCACTCGGGAGGCAGAGGTCAGCGGATCTCCGTGAGTTTGAGACCAGCCTGGTCTACAAGAGCGAGTTCCAGGACAGGAACCAAAAACTACGGAGAAACCCTGTCTCGAAAAAAAATTTTTTAAATGTATTTATTTATTTTGAGACAGGGCTTCTCTGTGTAGCTTTGGCTGTCCTAGAACTCACTCTGTAGACCAGGTTTCCTAGAACGCAGAGATCTGCCTGCCTCTGCCTCCCAAGTGCTGAATTAAAGGTGTCGCCGCCACCACCTGGCGGCGATTGAAGTTTTTAAATACTGCTGTAAGAAGTCTTAGGGGTCAAAACTACCTCTAGACAACCAGAGAGTTATACAGGTTTGCCGAGTGTTAAGCTATTTCTGCAGCAGACTTTGCCTTCTTGGCGAGTGGTTTTCCTCTCAGCTCTCCTTTCTCAGCAGAACTCTTCTGCACCCGGCTCCTTAGGCGAGTGCCACAAAGTCCCAGTCTCCTGGGCCCTTATTTTTGTCTCAGTTCAGAGATGACTTTCTAGGTTTGCTCCTTTGACTTTGTGTTAGATCGTCCTATGATGGCGAAAGCAGCTGTACTAATCTTGTTGGATTCCTAGTCATCTTTAGTACATGGTAGGATCTCGCACATGCCAGACAGGCACCCTGACTAACCACTAAGCCATCATCGCCTTTTTGTCTCTTAATTCCACTTCTTGGTTCTTGTTTGGAGATGCTGTGTGCACAGATGTGCATATGGGGGGGGCTCACTTTGTAGCCAGCCTAGTCTTGAACTTACAATCTTCCTGCCTCTGCATCCTGAAAACCAGGATCCACTAGGAAAAAACAGTGCTTTCCCTCGTCTAGTGATTTTTATTGATAATTTTCAGAATACTTATTATTATTTCACATATTTCTTCTGTGTATTTTGTTATTAAGTTTATACAACTTGACCTTTTTTCTTTCTGATATGGGATTCCTCTCTGTATGCTGTGAATATCATTGGTTTATAAAGAAGCTGTGTTGGGCCTGTGATAGGGCAGCATAGAGCTAGGCAAGGAAAACTAAACTGAATGGTGGGAGAAAGAAGGCAGAATCAGGAGATGCCATGGACCCACCAGAGGAGAATGATGCAAGCCGCCAGCTCGAACCTTGCCTTGTTGGTAGGCCATGAGCCCCATGGTAAAATATAAAATAATAGAAATGGGTTAATTTAAGAGATAAGAGTGAGCTAGAAATATGCATAAGCTAATAGGCCAAGCAGTGTTACAGTTAATACAGTTTCTGAGTGGTTATTTCAAGTCTGGGCAGCTGGGAACAAGCAAGCCGGCTCCTACAACAAATTGGTGCTCCAATATGTACTAGCTACATCCACATAAAACCTAAAAGCTTAAAAGTAATTTTAGACACAAAAGAACAGAGTTAAGCATGGCTTCTTGGTAGCCAGCATTTTGCTGGTGGTGTGCCCAGCTCCTCTAAGAGAGGTCTTTCTGATTCAGCAGGAGCAGGAAAAACAACTATGCTGTTTCAGAATGGCAGCACAAACCACTCTGGCTCTTTCAGGAGACCGAGCACTTGAATGACGTTTGTGGGCCCGGGTGCTTGTATGCCCACTTGGGACCAGGAGGAAAGCAGCTGAGACCATGCCCATGGCTCAGCGCTCCCCTCCTGGGCAGGCAGCAAAATCAGGTTTGCTAGACATATATAGGCAGGAGAGTGTGGCAGATTCCTGCCGCCATACACAGAAATATTTCCAGGACATGCAGTGTCTACATGGCAGATTTAGCTTTTAGTCAGATAAAAAAGGGTTTATATGCTGCATGGTACGCCCCAGAGTTTAGGTGGTGGGGAAGGCTCCCACTGGGCAGTCTCAGAGGCAGTACACATTTCCTCCATGTTGGATTTGGCTGAGCCAACAGGCAGAGCCTTGTTGGCCCTAGCCACGCCTACTTAAAAAAAGGTACTTCTGGTCAGAAAATAATTACAGATACACAATAAAGACAGATTCAGATAAAAAAAAAAAAGACCTCTAAATGGATCACAGTGTTGGATAAATGTTCAGAGGCTTGGGAGAGAGAAGAAAAAGAGTATAGAGAGTTATAAAAAGAAGTAAATGGCCGGGCAGTGGTGGCGGATCTCTGGGAGTTCGAGGCCAGCCTGGTCTACAAGAGCTAGTTCCAGGACAGGAACCAAAAGCTACAGAGGAACCCTGTCTCGAAAAACCAAAAAAAAAAAAAAAAAAAAAAAAAAAAAAAAAAAAGAAATAACAG
>NW_026067915.1:14018369-14020449 GCF_014885135.2 Alexandromys fortis | reverse complement strand
TTTTGGTTTTTCGAGACAGGGTTTCTCTGTGGTTTTGGAGCCTGTCCTGGAACTAGCTCTTGTAGATCAGGCTGGTCTTGAACTCACAGAGATCCACCTGCCTCTGCCTCCCAAGTGCTGGGATTAAAGGCGTGTGCCACCACCGCCCAGCTTTCTTTGAAATTTTTGACTGCAGAGAGACATTTGATTCTGGGGACTGGGCGGAACAGAAACCTTTGCCAATAAATTGTGCCAACGTGGACAACTGAATCCACTTAAAACCTGAGAGTTTGGGAAGTAATTCTGGACACAAAAGAACAGAGTTAAGCATGGCTTCTTGGTAGCAGCATTTTCTTGGATGGGCTCTGTTTACTACAGGCAAATAAATGCATCTCATTTAAGAGAGGTTTCCTGACTCAGCTTTAGCTGCAAAAACCTTGCTGCTGTTTTAAGAGGACCCGCCAGCAAACACTTAAATGGTGTTTATGAATAGCTGACAGCATGCTTCTTGGTGGCTGCATGGACTTTGAAACTCCATAGAGTTGTGGCAATAAACATGGCTCCCACCAGTACCTCTGCCATGAGGCTAGACTCTAAGAAAGCTAAGGAATGGGCTGATCCAGCTGTCAAAGCCACAGTTTTAATCCTAACCACATGGCTTAGCAAATTAAAGACTCGTGGTCAGAAAAAGAGAGAGATACAGTTAAGATAGATTCAGATGATAAAAACCTTTAAATGGTTGATAGTGTATTTAAAAATATATGTAGGCTTGGGAGAGAAGAGAAAAAGGATAAAGTGCTTAAAATAAAAAAAGAAAGAAAGAGTAGGTGGCTGTGGTGGCACACACCTTTAATCCCAGCACTTGGGAAACAGAGGCAGGAGAATCTCTGTGAGTTCAAGGACAACCTCGTCTACAGAGTGAGTGCCAGGACAGCCAAAGATATAGAGAGAAACCTAGTCTCAAAAACCAAAAATTAAAAATAAAAATAAAAGAAACAGAGTTTAAAATAAAGCCATGTAAAGTTGAAAAATACACAGAGAGTCTGGATACTGTATGTTATTGTGTTGTCTTTAAATTGTTTGATGGCTGAGGAAGGAGCAAAAACTGTCAAAAAAACATTTGATTATAGATGCTGCTAGATTAATCCAACAAATATATTTTGAAAATGCCTTGACTTCAAAATTTAAGTCAAAAGATATGTTGCTTTAGAGAAGAGGTTTTTATTTGGTTTCCATAGGAAATAAGAGGCTGTGATTTCATTCTGGGTTAAGAAAAATCAGGTTTGGTCAAGGAAGAGCCCCTGAGGAATCTCCAGTAGGAATGGATGGCCCAGATGTCTGAGTTCTACATCCAGAATAGTTTGAAGACTGCTGGCTGAGATGATCAAGCCTCACAGAATATTTTGTCAGGACTTGACCAAAATTCTAAATTTTCTTTAGGTCCCCATAAGATTATCAGTGTCCCCAGTCAGCAGGAAGTAGCCTGGAAAATGGACTATGGGTATTTTTCTTTGTTTAGAGTGTTGGCTACAAGTTGTATGGATAATGGTCTGGAGAAGAAAAACTAAACAAAGGAGGTTAGATTAAGATTCTTGTTTTGAAAACAAAAGGGGGGAGTGCTGTGGGACAATGGCTTTGTACCCTGTCATTTGTATTGTTTTAATAAAATGCTGATTGTCCAGTAGCCAGGCAGGAAGTAGAGGTGGGGTGACCAGAAGAGGAGAATGCTGGGAAAAGGAAAGGCTCAGTCCACTGTCATAACCCAGACAGAGGAAGCAAGATGAGAACACCTCACTGATAAAAGGTACCAACCCACATAGCTGACACAGACAAGAGTTATGGGCTAATTTAAGATATAAGAATTAATTAATAAGAAGCCTGAGCTAGTAGGCCAACCAGTTTATGATTAATGTAGACCTCTGTGTGTTTCTTTGGGAGTGAAATGCTGCAGGACTTAGCAGGACAGAAACCTCTGTCAACATCTTTTTTTTCTTTTTTCTTTTTTTTTTGGGGGGGGGTGTTTCAAGACAGGGTTTCTCTGTAGCTTTGAAGCTGGTCCTGGAACTAGCTCTTGTAGACCAGGCTGGCCTCGAACTCACAA
>NW_026067915.1:13954553-14013933 GCF_014885135.2 Alexandromys fortis | reverse complement strand
TGTCAACATCTTTTTTTTCTTTTTTCTTTTTTTTTTGGGGGGGGGTGTTTCAAGACAGGGTTTCTCTGTAGCTTTGAAGCTGGTCCTGGAACTAGCTCTTGTAGACCAGGCTGGCCTCGAACTCACAAAGATCTACCTACCTCTGCCTCCTGAGTGCTGGGATTAAAGGTGTGTGCCACCACTGCCAGGCTACAACCTGACTTTTTCTACACACCTTTCACTCATGCATTAAAGACTTTCTTAGGCGGGGCAGTGTGTGTGTGTGTGTGTGGCTCAGTTAGGAACACAAACGGCTCTTGCGGAGAATTCTCAGCCCTCCAGTCATAACCACCTGTACCTCCAGCTCCACCTTCTGGACTCCATAGGCAAGTGCATTCATGTACCCATCCACAAGACACATATGCAAATGTGTGACTAAAATAAAAACAAAACAACTGCTTGCTCTTGGCTCTCACATAGCTCAGGGGCCCGCACCTTTCCTGTCCTTTGTCACTGTGGGAGTGGTGTCATCCAGACTGGCCCAAGAGGGCTTACACAGATTTTCCACGCTGTCACTCTCTCTCTTGGTTTATGAGTTGCGATTTTAGCCGTATCTGTCAATGTGACACTTTAAGATCTGACTAGTTCCCTCGGATTGTGTTCTTTCCTTCAACTCTTTCTGCGTTTCCTCAGCTTCTGTGTTGTCCTTTTGTTTTTGATGCTTAGTCTCCAGAATATTCCTGAGGAAAGGTGTGGGCGGAACATTGTCCCATGTCCCTGTATATCTTTTTTCAATCTTACAATGATGAAATGCCATAACCAAAATAGACTTGGGAAGTGAGTATAAGAACTCAGCAGGGGGCTGGAGAGATGGCTCAGTGGTTAAGAGCATTGCCTGCTCTTCTGAAGGTCCTGAGTTCAATTCCCAGCAACCACATGGTGGCTCACAACCATCTGTAATGGGGTCTGGTGCCCTCTTCTGGCCTGCAGGCATACACACAGAATATTGTATACATAATAAATAAATAAATAAATATTAAAAAAAAAATAACTCAGGCAGGGCAAGACCTGGGAGGCAGGAACCGAAGCTGAGACCATGGAGGGAGCTGCTTACTGGCTTGCTCACTATGGCTTACTGAGCTTGCTATCTTAGAGAACCCAGGACTGCCTTCACAGGGGCGCCACTACCCACAGTGGGCTGGGTCCTCCCGTTAATCTAGAAAGTGCTTGCACACAGGACAGTCTGACAGAGGCATTGTCTCAGTTGAGATTCCCTCTTCCCCGGGTGACTCTAGCTCGTGTTAACTTGACAAAAGACCAGCCAGCATTGTCACCTTGTATCATTTCCATTGGAAAGCTAGCCCAGCGCATATTAAACTGGTTCATATTCCTCTCCCTGGTTAATTTAGATATGTTACTCTGTTCTCTTGACATCGTCACGTTAAGGGATGAAAACAGTCCTGGAGTTAAGGCCAACGGTGACCCCAAACTTGAATCTCCACTGCTCTCTCTGTGTCTTTCTTCTGTCTGTAGCTTGGTTACTGGCCTGTCGTCAGCCTGTCTCTCTCGCGTGTGTGTGTATATGTGTGTGTGTGTGTGTGTGTGTGAGAGAGAGAGAGAGAGAGAGAGAGAGAGAGAGAGAAAGAGAGAGAGAGAGAGAGAGAGAGAGAGAGAGAGAGAGAGATCTTCCCATGCTATATGTGTCCGTGTAGTGTCCCAAAGGCCTTCACTCTGTATTTGTTGAACAGCACAGAAAACATGGTGTGGGATAGTCATGAGTAGGGTACTTTACTTCTTTCTGCCCTCTCTCCCCAAGATAGATGTAGCCCTGGCTGCCCTGGAACTCAGTCTGTAGACCAGACCCGGCCTTTAACAGGGAAAGAAGTTACTCTCCTTACCTAAGCTGCCACAGAAGAGCACTTGAAATGGCAATGGATGTTATCTACCTATAGCCACATGTTGCTTCCAAAGATTGCATTACATCTATTGGCTGTTTTCAGCAGATGATGCAGTGCACACATATACACGTATATCCTTTTGGTCAGTGGTGTGGAAGAATACAGAGTTGAAGAGTAAAGCAGGCCAGGTGGTGGTGGCGCACACCTTTTATTCCAGCACTCGGGAGGCAGAGGCAGGCAGATCTCTGAGCTTCAGCCCAGTCTGGTCTACAGAGTGAGTTCCAGGACAGCCACGCTGTTTGTTACACAGAGAACCCTGTCTCAACACCCCCCAAAGATATTTTTTATGTGTGCATGTATATATCTGTGCAAGTGTGTGTCAGGAGAGGCTGCCAGATCTCCAAGAGCTGAAGCTACAAGTGTCTGAGCTGCCTGATGTGGGTGCTGGGACCTAAACTCGGGTCCTCTGGGAGAGCAGCCAGTTCTTTTAACCACTGAGCCATCTCTCCAGCTTCTATTTTGTATGGATGTGTGTTGGGTGGGGATTCACCACAGTGTGCATGTGGTAGTCAGAGGCTGTGCTCCTTCCTTAGGTTACTGCCGCTGTGGTGACAACATGGCCAAGTGCAGCTTGGGGAGGAAAGGGTGGATTCACTTGCAGGTCCCCATCACAATCCATCATCAAAAGCAGTAGGGCAGGAACCTGGAGGCAGGAGCCGATGCAGAGACCATGGAGGGCTCTGCTTAACTGGTGCGCTCATTGTGGTTTGCTCGGGCTCACCAACCCGGGGATGACACCACCCATGATGGGCTGGGCCTTCCCTCATCAATCACTAATTAAGGACATGCTCTGTGGGGTTGCTTACTACCTGATCTTATGGAGACTTTTTTCCTTATTTACATATATGGTTGTTTGATCTGCATGTATGTCTGTGAATCACGTGTACAGGGCATTAGATTCCCCTGTGACTGGAGTTACAGATGGTTGTAAGCCACCATGTGGGTGCTGGGAATTGAACCCAGGTCCCCTGGAAGAGCAGCAAGTGCTCTTAACCCCTGAGCTAACTCTCCCGCCAACTCTCCAGCCCCATGGAGTCCTTTTCTTAAACAAGGTTCCCTCCTCTCGAGCACTGGCGGTGCTTGCCTTTCATCTCAGCTCTCAGATGACTTTAGCTTGTGTCGAGTTGACAAACTAACTGTCCAGCATAGAGGACAACTACAGAAGCCGCTGCTTTTCATCCACCATGGTTCTGGGGATGAAACTCGGGATTCTGAGCACGGCAGCTGAGCCATCTCAGAAGCCCACGGTGTCCTGAACAAACCTGTAACATGAGCGGGCTTCCTGGAGATAGTCCTAAGTAACTAAGAGCAGGTCTCTGGGCAGCGGTGATAAAAGGGAGAGAGTGGATTCTTATTCCATGTGCCCCAGGGAAGAGAAGCCCAGAACTGTCTTCCTGAGCTAAATTATAAGATGTAATAATGATAAGTTGTAATTCGTGTAGCCAATTGGCAATTCCTCAAAAAACAAAACACAAAATAACCACACAGTGGTAATTCCGGTCTTGGGCACACTGTAGCCCGCGTGTCCCCGTAGCCTGGGTGACCTGGCAGTGGGCGCTCGTCCTCCCTGCACTGCGTTTTCTGTGCACGCAGGTAAGACTGGATCTACAGATGAGCAGAGTGAATAGCAATAGCTAGTAGTAAGACAGATAACAATTCACTAATAAAAGTTACGTGAACTCGTGTTCATCCCAACACTTACAAGGCAGAGGCACTTTGCAGCTTCGTCTATGTAGTGTGACCTTGTCTCAAAAGAAAACAAAAAATTACACAAACTTAAAATTGCTTATTTCTGGAATTTTTTTCATTTAATATTTTGAGATCACAGTTTGCTGTGCCAAAATTGAAGCTGCAAAAAAGTCAAAGTACATGATCAAAACAATTAAAAATGCCAACAGTTACATGTACACAAAATAGTCATAGCAGAACTGTTCACAAGAGCCAAGATGAGGAACTCCAGATGTCCATCACAGATGACTGAGCAAACAAATTGTGATGTAAACACACAAAGAGGCATTCAGCCAGGGGAAGTACCTGTGAATGCCAGTGCGGGTGAGTGTGAACATGCCAGTGTGAGTGAGTGTGAAGAGCCCGCTAAGGAAAAAAGCCATGCCCCAAAGGTCTGGTAAGTCTGTTTACCTGAAGGATCAGGGAAGCATCCTTGCCGCTGGGCACATCAGCGTCTGTCAGGGCTCAGGGGCGTGGCTGACTACCGTGTATGCATTTCACTTGGGGGATGAACCTGCTTCCAAACTTGACTCCAGCGCTGGCTGTACTACCAGTAGCTGCTGGATTTTGTGGTTGATTTGGTGCCTCATGGTTTCACCTCGTCCACTTAAAGCATCTCGTGTGAGTGTCAGGGCTAATATTTCTGCAGGGAACGTTAAAGATGGACTTACTATATCTTCCCTAAGAGCACTAGCCAGGAAATAAGAAACGGGGCAAATCTTCAGTTGTCTAGTAGTCATAGTATTTTGTTCTTATTTTATCATTATTGTTTTGTTTTGAGGCAAAGTCTCAACTATGCAGCCCCGCCTGTCCTGGAACCCACTATGGAGACCAGCCTGGCCTCGAACTCACAGAGTTCATCCACCTGCCTCTCCCAAGTTCTGGGATCAAAGCGTGCAGCACCACACTTAGCTAAGCATTGCTTTTAGGAGAAAGAAAGTGTTGCTAATGACTACCCTGTGGAGGAGTTAGGGGCAGCGTGGTTGGGTGCTGAGGTGAACAGTAAGGCTGACGGTGCAGCGTGAGCTGCTGCTGAACTGTGGACTGCAGGGGTGGGTGACACAAGGTAGAACGGGTCTGGAGCTTAGAAACACCCTTAGATGCCAGGGTGGTGGCTCACACCTGTAGCCCAGTACTTGGCAGCCTGAGACAGGAGGATTGCTGCAAGCTCTAGGCCAGCCTGAGCTAGAGTGAAAACCAGTCTCAGTGTTGTTTTTAAAAAGGAAGAAAGGGGTTTGTATGTTTGTTTGTTGTTGTTTCTCTATTTCTGAATAGGAAGGCCGTGAAGACTTTGCTTCTTTGAGGCCCAAAAGACTAATTATAGATAAATCCCTTCTTCGTTTGGAGGAAGCGAGAAGCAGAGGACGTGGGAGGTCTGAGAACGGGTTGATTTTCATGAGGGCCATGGAGAGTGATCAGGGAGGTGTAGCAGCTCTGTACCTGGGTTCATACCTGGGTTCCGTGTCTAGCCTAGGCATAGGCGTCTGCTCAAGGTGGTATTGTTATTTTTGACATGTATGTATTCTATCCATGTGTGTGCACATGCCCAGTACACAGGTAGAGGCCAGAGGACAACTTAAAGGGGTCAGTTCTCTCCTTCTGCCTTGTGGGTTCTGAGAATCAAACAGGTCTCCAGGCTCAGTGAGCGCCTTTCCCGTGCAGTCCCTGAGCCCTACTGCATTTCATAAAAATGGAACCAGCCGTGTCTCAGAGGCCCAAATGCAAGGTTCTTCGTCCTAAAATTTCTCCCCATTCATTTCTCCTCAAACACTGCTGGGAGGGCTGGAGCTGTCAGCAGTGCCTGGGCCTTTCGGTTCTTGCAGTCATGCAATGCAGAGGAGTTTACAGGCTTACAGCTGAGCTGCAACTAACAGCCTTCTGTCTCACCTACAAGAGTTAAAAACCTTGGGCAGGGGCCAGCCGCTCACAGGTGAGCTAAGTGGCCTTAGCTGCACTTGAGGACTGTGTGGCCTCTACACACTCACGACTGCCTGTAACACAGCTCCAGAGGATCTGACACCTCTGGCCTCCAAGGGTACCTGCACTCATGTGCACACCCCCACCCACCCACATACACACACATTAAAAATTAATAACTAGCCGGGGATAGTGGTGGTGCATGCCTTTAATCCCAGTTCTCAGGAGGCAAAGTCAGGCAGATCTCTGAGTTCAAGGCCCGCATGGTCTATAGATGAGTTCCAGGACAGCAAGGACTACACAGAGAAAGCCTGTTAAAAAACAAACAAACAAAGAACAAAACAAAAAAAAAAAAAAAACTAAGTAAAAAGATGAAGTGATCTAACATACATGCACTTGGAGGTCCAGATAGGAAGAGAAGGATTCGTCATACAAATGTTTGACAGAATAATGGCCCCAAAGCTGCCAAACCTGGTTATAGACAGCAGGTCAAAAAGCAGTGATCTCTCCAAGTGAGCTCACGTGGCGACCAGCATACGGAGGTGCCAGATAAGTTACTGACGAACAGTAAGGGAAAGTCTTGAAAGATGACCGATGCCTGTGTGGCCATGGTGACACCAGTGCTTGGGAGACTGAGGATCAATGATCATGGGCTCTATGCCGGCCTGGGCTACATAACAAATCTCTTGCAAAAACACAAATAACCCAAAGACAGTGGCCTGTGCCTGTGTATGAGCAAGGCCAAGAATACGCACAGGGCCGGGGTGTGAGCAAGCGATTCCAAAGAAAAGATGCTTAAAGCACTGAGAGAAAACCCTTCTGTCCCTAGCTGCACCCCATACTTACCTTCAGACAGTGAAAGCCTGGAGCCAGCGTGGTGGCGCATGCCTTTAATACCAGCACTGCAGAGGCAGGCGGGTCTCTGTGAGTTTAAGACCAGTTTGCTTTGTCTACGGAGTGAGTTCCAGGACAGCCAGGGCTGTGTAAAGAGACCCTGTCTCAAAACAATCAAACAAACACAAAAGAAAGCCTGGGCTGGCAATGTGGCTCAGCAGGCAAAGGCGCTGGCCTGGTGTCCTTGGGCCTGTTAAAGGCAGGAGGGGAGAACCAACTCCGCAGAGTTGCTCTCTGACCTCTTCAGGGATTCTGAGGCTCATCTCCCCCCATACCCCCACACACCATACATACAGTGATACTTTCTAAAGATTAAAAACTAGCCAAAAAAATTAATAAAAGCCTGGCCTGATGAGGTGGCACAGCAGGAAAAATACTTGTGCAAGCCTGGTGACTTGAATTCAATGCCAGAAGCCGTTGCTGATGCAGAAAACTGACCCCCAAACTTGTCCTCTCACCCCCATGCTGTGCTGTGACTTCTCCAGTCTGCTCCCCGCCCCCACACCGTACAGACACAGATAATAAATTTATATAAAAATAAACCTTTTCAAGTGTGTTCAGGCTGAGAAAGATTCATCACACACACCTCCACGTCAGTGCTAAAGGAAATTTTTGTCATGAAGACATTCTTTATGTCTCCGGGAGGGAACAGCAGTGCGGGAGGTCTGTGCAGGTAAATGGACAGTAGGTGCCTTGAGATGCATTGACTGGTGCTGTGTGTGTGGACTTTTTCTCCCCCAGTACTCTAAACCCTATTCTGTCCAAGTTTCCCGCAGACTCAGTGTAATGCCAGTCGACAGGCGTCTAGAAGGCAGATGGAAACTCAGAGGGTTGAGAATAGCAAGAAATGAATGGCCTGATGAACAAGGGTCAGGAGTCTGCACGATGGAACTTCAAAACCTAGGGCAGGCCCAGCGGTGCTCGGGAGGCAGAGGCAGGCTGATCTCTGTGAGTTTGAGGCCAGCCTGGTCTACAGAGTGAGTTCCAGGACAGTCAGGACTGTTACACAGTGAAACTCTGTCTCAACCTTCTCTCCCTGCCAAAACAGCCTGGGGTGGATCTCTGTAGCTAACACGGATCTAAGATGTGGACCGAGGGCCACAGCAGCTGTCCCATCTACGAGAAGATCTGTGCTGGCTCCTGTGGCTGTGATCAAATACTCTGACTGACGCTTCCCCCTTAGGGGCGAAGGCTCTGTTCTGGTCCACAGACTGCTCCTCATCTGCTGTGGGCAAGGGGCAGCCACAGGTCACACAGAGAGCAGCGCGTGCTGCTCAGCTCCTATGCGTGTTCTTTCTGTCCAGTACTCGGTGCCTGACAGTGGGCTTCCCGTCTCAGTCAGTGAGGGTGTCCCGCAGGCACACGTAGGGGCCGTCTCCCGTGACCTAGAGTCAGTCATGTGGGCGACACTCGCAGTCTCCACTTCTTCCTTTTGTACGTGTATAGCTTTGCACTCTAGGGTTGCTCTCATGGGGGGAATCTGGGAGCCACTTTTTAGAAAGAGTCCTCAAGGGCCATGACTAGTCCCTGCTTCAGCTAGCTCTGTCTCGTCTTTGTTTTTTTTTTGGGGGGGGGGTTGTTTTGTTGTTTTTGTTGTTGTTGGTTTTCAAGTCAGGGTTTCTCTGTGTAGCCCTGGCTGTCCTGGTACTTTCTCTGTAGATCAGGCTGGCCTCGAACTGAGACATTCGCCTACCTCTGCCCCTCTAGTGCTGGGATTAAAGGTGTGTGCCACCAATACCCAGCTTCTTTGTTTTTTAGTTTAAAAAAATTATTTACTCTCTCTCATTCTGTGTGTGTGTGTGTGTGTGTGAGAGAGAGAGAGAGAGCAGGTTGGAGCAAGCCGTGGCACCTGTGTGGAGGTTAGAGGACAACTTGGGAGTCACCAAGCCTGGCGACAGGCACCCTTACCTGCTGTGCCCTCTCCATGGCCCCCGCCGTCTGTGTCTGTCACTAGTGCCCTAGGGTCTGTCTTTCACATCGATTTCGTTCATTAAACCATGAGTCAGGAATCGGCATAGGCTGCAGATTGGCAGCTGGAAATAGCACCATGCCTGTTTGTGGAAATGAGATTGCACTCAGTTTAAAGACGTGTGTGGGGACATGATGGAAATGCTCCGGATGCGCTTTTCCATTCAGAGTGATCAGTGCAAGATGTGTTCTGAGCCACTTGGCTCCTGTCTGTTCCAATCCACAAAGGTCTTATTTCACTTAGCGAAACTAGATTTTCCCAAACACCAAAAGAAGACTTCTCCACACGGTGGCTAGTCAAGTCCTAAGAAAGAACTGCTGTGTCAGACTTTCCCAGGCAGTGCACATGAGGTCGTGGGCCAACTGGACTACTTGGGTTCAGATTCCAGCTCCACCCTTTTCATCCCTGCCGCTTGGTCAAGTAACCTGTCTCTGAAATGGACACGCCCACAGTCCTTTCCTCACCCTGTAGCTGTGACAAGTGACTTAACCTGTAGCTTGCAGGTGGTACATGGTGCACAACAATCCTTTAGCCAGAAGTGTGTGTTGCCGTTACTGGGGGATGGTAGATTGTGTCATTGTCACATGGATTGTCATTGAGATATTCAAGGGGACCTTAACTCGTTCCCTTTCATTTCTATCGTACATTTTTGCATTGAGTCCCAGCATGACATGTGCATGGGTAATTTGTGGAGCCACTTGTAGGCTACCAAGATGGCTGCTGGGCAGGAGGGCCTGTGGGGCGAACAAGATGAATTCCCTTAGATGTTACATAGGTGTGCTGAGACCCTGGTGGAGGGTATGGATTTATATGTAAGCACACATTTCAGCCGCTAGCACATTCTGTACTTAGATCTCTTACGGTCAGTGCAGCCTTTGGTCTTCTGTCCCTCGTGTTCACAGAGCCTCTGTTGGAGAGCCATATCTGTCATCTCTAGTCCCATGGTAGTGGGCAGCACTGTGGCACTCTAGGGCTCTGTCAATCACCCTTGAGCCCACAACTGGCTGTGACTTTGAAGGCTTTTGGGGACCGAGACTGGTGTGCATTTGCCATCTTGTCCTGTCCTCTTGCTCACACTTGCACACCTTCTCCTTTCTACCCACACAGCACCGTGCCCGCCCTCAGCGGGTCCCCCTCCGCGCAGTGTCTCTCCCCAGCAGTGCTGTGCAGAGTGCACCCACTCTGCTGCCATCAGCACCTCTAGTGTCAGAGGAAACCCCCAGGCCCTGCCACACCCATGACCACCTTCCTCTAAAACCATTATTGTTATTGTTACCGGAAAGGGGGGTGAGGGCATGAGTCAAAGAATCCCAAGCTAACTCCAAAAGATTCCAGTTATATTTCCTTATTATAAGGGCAAACTCACAGAACAGGAACGAGAAGTCCCACATCAGGTGTGTAAAGCAGGAACCAAAGAGAGAGAGAGCCCTGGGCAGGCCAGCGGTTTTTCTCTGGGTACCCAAAAGGTCACACCCTCACCTGGCCCAGCCTCTTAAAGGTTATTGGCTGAAGGAGGTTCCCCATCATGTTATAGACATCCCAGGCTTCCATCTGTCTGTCCCTTTGCTCCTCCTCCCTGTCTTTTTCATTTCCTGTGGCTCCTGGGCTTTTTGCCTGGGAAAAGGTGCTTAAAGATTGTGAGAACTCTGCCAGGTGAACAGATTCATCCAGTGAGAGGGGTTTTCTCATCAAACCTTTTGAACCACATTATTTGAGCCTCCAGTATCTGAGCCAGGAGTAGGTGCTGCAGGTCAGGAACGTTAGGAGGACAGGGAATTAGTTACCCTGGGGAGAATTTAGAGGACGGATTAAAGCAGAACAGGAGCAGGCAGACACTGGGTGGGGAACTAGTGTGCGTTAGTGTGCTGCCAGCTGAGTGTGTGAGCCAGGGGCGCTTGAAAATCCTGTTTGTCCCCGCGATGCCTTAGATTTTATCTTCCAAGTTCTAACTGTCCTAAAATGCTGACACCATCTCATCATTCTCTCTCTCTCTCTCTCTCTAGAATTTTCTCCTTCTTGGACATAGTAACTCTTTGTCGATGTGCACAGATTTCCAAGGTAGAGTATTGGCTGGTTGCTGGTGTCGATGAGAGGGCTGAGCTTGGGTCATACACGTTACAACTAAACGTTTGGGAATACACAGCATTATCTGTTCTCAGTGGATGTGTCCTCCTCACCCCACCTCCTCTCTTACCTCCACTTCCCAGGCATGGAACATCTTAGCCCTGGATGGAAGCAACTGGCAGAGAATAGACCTTTTTAACTTCCAAACAGATGTAGAGGTAGGTTAGTTCACTTAAGTTATTTTGTATTTATTTATTGTGTGTGTATGTGTGGACATGCATTTGCCAAGGGTAGAAGTGGAGGTCAGAGGACAACCTGTAGGAGTTGGCTCTTGGGTTCCAAGGATCAGACTCAGGTCTCTGGCTTGGTGACAGGCACCTTTACCTACTCAGACGTTACTCTGGCCCCATTTGTGGTAATAGTCTTTGAGCAGGGTCTCTTCGTATTTCAAGCATCTCCAGCGAGTGGGCAGAACACATCTCTCTCACTATTCACTTTGGAGCCCCTCATTCCTCCTGCTTTGGTGTGTGAGTACAGAGAAGGCAAGGACCAAGGGATCCACCTGTCCTCTGGAAAGGGAAGCCTTAGTCCCTACAGATAACCCCCAGCAGTAATTCCTGACCACCCACATGGTTCTGAGCATGCTCTGGGTGCTCTTGCGTTGGTCCTCTCAATATCAGACTTCAGAGGGGCTGCAGAGACAAGTTGGTGGTTAGGAGCACTTGCTGTTCCTGCAAAGGATCCAGGTTTGATTCCCAATACCACATGGCGGCTTACAACCATCTGTAACTCCAGTTCTAGGCAATAGGATGCCCTCTTGTGGCCGCTGAGGGCTCCTCCACCCACATTGTGCACATAAACTCACACAGGCAAACACACAAATAGATTAAACAAAATAAAGATTAAAAAAATAATTAAAAAAAAACAAACAGGAGAAACTGAGGAACAAATAGGTTGAGTCTAAGGAAGTGGGCTATGCACCTGCAGGTTGACAGAAAAGGCAGAATGAAGTGTTCAAGTGTCAGGAGCTCAGGGGTCTTCCCTCCAGTGCCCCTCTTTGTGAGTGTGTGTGCTTCTCTGGGGTGAGGAATTTCCATGCCTTTGGAGACTGGACATGTGAGACCAGGAGATCACTCAGTGGGTAAAGGCACTTGCTACCAAGCTTGACTATCTGAGATTAATTCTGGGGCCCCACATAGTAGAAGGGGAGAACAAACTCTGGCAAATTGACTTCTGATCTCAGCACATATGCCATGGTATTTTTTATATGCATACACGTCTAAATAAATAAAAATTTAAAATAAAAAAGCAATTGGACATTCCTCATCAATCTTTGTAGTTATGAAAAATGCCATCCACCCATAGCTGAGGAACTATTGACAGTCGATAGCTGTTGAGAGAGGGAGGAATCAGTTTTCTTTAAGGACAAACCCTGAGCCGGGCAGTGATGGCACACACCTTTAATCCCAGCACTAGGGAGACAGAGGTAGGCGGATCTCTATGACTTCAAGGCCAGCATAGACTACAGAGTAGGTTCCAGGACAGCCAGGGCTACATCCTGAAACCCTGTCTCAAAAAACAAAACACAAAACAAGAATATGGCCCCTGGTATTGTGGAGACGGTGGCTTTCTAGTCCTCGGAAAGGCGGTGAGGTTGTCAGACTTCTCACTGTGCTGGTGAAAGACAGGTGAGGACCGGCTCCGGGAGCTTTGGGCGCATCTCTAGCTGCATTTGGAAAACTCCACTCACTTTAGCTTATTCTGTTATGAAATAAACAGCATGAAAAAGTGACCGTCTCTCACCTTTCTCCATTTAAGGGCCGAGTTGTGGAAAACATCTCCAAGAGGTGCGGTGGCTTCCTCAGGAAACTCAGCTTGCGGGGTTGCATCGGCGTTGGGGACTCCTCCTTGAAGTGAGTGACAGCCACCACAGCTGATGTGTGGCATCAAGAAAAGCAAAGCAAACATATTCTGTCCTTTTCTTCCACTAAGTCCTCCCTGTGGTGATTATCATAATGAGAGCTATGGCTTTGGAGCGACTGAAACTCCAGTGTCCTGAAGGGAACAGCCTGGGGACAATGGCGTCAGCTGCCCAGTGTGAGCTCGCTCTCCTGGACGCCAGCGGGGCAGTTACAGAGCATGTGCGGAAGTGCCGGGAGTGCCCATCAAACAGCTGGCAGACAGCGGGGCTGTGCCCAGACCTATTTTCTCACTCCCCTCTGTCCCTTCTACCCTCTCCTCTAGTTTCTTCCAAGACTTTACTCACACGCAAAGTAACTCAGAAGCGCCTGTATTGTAAGGTGGAATTCTGCTTACTCGTGATGGGACAGGTTTATGATGTTACTTTTATTATGGTGATCAGCAGCACCTGTGCACCTGCATGCATGTCCCCTTCCTCCTGGATAGCCATGGTTCATTGGAGGAGGAATGGGTTTGTTTGGCTTACAGGTTACAGCCCATCATGGAGGGAAGCTAAGGCGAGAACTCTAGGCAAGAGCTTGAAGCAGAGACCATGGAGGAACACTGCTTACTGGCTTGCCCGGCCCGCCTGCTTAGGGACTGTGTCACCCTAGTTGACATGTGAAGCTAACTACAGCGTCAGGCTCAGTAGCAAGTGGCCCCAGGCTTGGTGGCCAGCATTCTCACCTGCTGGATCATCTCTCCAGCCCATGAAGGATTTTTTTTTTTTCTTTTTAAGACAAGGTCTCTTGATTATGTAGCTCTGGCTGCTCTGGAACTTGCTAGTAGACCAGGATGGCCTTGAACTCACAGAGACCCACATTACACCCTGCCTTCAGGAGGGTCTTTTAAATAGAATGTAGTAGAAAGTAGGGAAGGCTAAAGAAAGGGAGGGCCAATACAGGTCATGTGGCTTGACCGTGGTCAACACCCATGAGCTACCACAGTGAACAATGCCAGTATGAAACCATCACTGTGTACACTGTAGATACACTGATACATTAAAGACTAGTTCAGGCTGGGTGTGGTAGTGTTCACATCAAACCCCAGCCCTCGTAAGTAGAGGCAGACAGATCTCCCTGAGTTCAAGACCAGCTTGAACTGTCCTTGGCTGTCCTGGAACTTGCTCTGTAGACCAGGCTGTCCTGGAGCTCACAGAGATCCGCCTGCCTCTGCCTCTGCCTCCTGAGTGCTGGGTTTAAGGTGAGCACCACCACGCCTGGTAGGAAGCACTGTTGAGAGGCCCAAGAATGTTTAGTGGTTTGTCTTGAGTTTGAAACCAAAAATCTTTATTGATTATTTAGATATCTGTGCATCCGAGGGAGACGCTGGTCCTGTGTGTGGCTCCTGCCCAGCACAGTTGCCCTGGATTCCGTCAATCATCTGGCTGTAGCTGCCGTTTGTTCCCCTTTCCTGCCGAGCAGGAACATCCTGCAGATGTGCAGGCCCTCTCGAGGTGTCTGGCTAACCATCTCATACACTTGTCCTACAGGGTTGGGGACAACGGCTCAGGACTTAAGAGCACTGCTGCTCTTGTCGGGTTCCCAGCACTCATGTCCAGGAGCTCAGACCCTGCTGTAACCTCTGCCTCGGGACCCAGTGCCCTCCTCTGGCCTCCACGGGCACCTGCACTCACATGGAACACACACAGGCACATACATATTCATAAAATAAAAGTAACCTCATACAATTGCTTTTAATACACGAACCTCGCTGAACTTCAGAACTTAGCAGAGCCTTGGGTGTGTTTGGAACACACTATGACCACAGAACTGAGCAAAAGCGTCCAATATACAGCCTGTCCCATAGCACAGATGTGAGTGTCTTATATACTTTATCAAACATCTGCATCCAAACACAACACGGCCTCTAGAATAGCCACACTGTTCATTCTGATTATCATGCGGCCAGCCGGGAACTGTGCCTCCCACTCCCGTGGCTGCCTGTAGGGGTTAGTGAGCTCTCCCCCTGTCCAGTGTCTGGCTGCAGGAGTTAGTGAACTTTGTGCCCTGTCCCCCAATCTGACTGCAGGTGTTGGTGAGCTGTGGTCATTGTGACCAGAGTGCCTGACAGGAGCAACTAAAGGAAAGTTTCTTTCAGCTCCCGGTTTCAGGTTAGTCTGTGCTGTCTATACTGGGCACATTGACAGTTTGTGGCAGAGACTGGTTGGTGAACAGGAAGCGGAAGGCAAGGCATCAATGAGCCAGGAGAGAGAGCTCCAGGAACCCACCCCCAGCGACCTGCTTCCTCTGGCTAGGTGCCTCTCCTCAAAACTCCACAGCTTCCTCAGGTAGCAGCAGTAAGGGCCTGTGCTCCACACAGGAGCCCCTGGGAACAGGGCAGATTTAGGCCTTAGCAGTGCACAGCCGCAGGGGAGGGAGCTGAAACTCAGTGAGTTCTCCAACTGCTTGTCATTGTCAGACAGCCATTCAAAGTACTAAATCTAACCGCTGCTACCCAGGGACTCTGCTGCAGCCGGCAGTCCTGTGCAGCCGCTGTCAGTCAGGGGATCTGCTGCAGTGGGGAGTCCTGTGCAGCCGCTGTCAGTCGGGATCTGCTGCAGCCGGCAGTCCTGTGCAGCCGCTGTCAGTCAGGGGATCTGCTGCAGCGGGGAGTCCTGTGCAGCCGCTGTCAGTCAGGATCTGCTGCAGTGGGGAGTCCTGTGCAGCCGCTGTCAGCCGGGATCTGCTGCAGTGGGGAGTTCTGTGCAGCCGCTGTCAGAGGATCTGCTGCAGCCGGCAGTCCTGTGCAGCCGCTGTCAGGGGATCTGCTGCAGCCGGCAGTCCTGTGCAGCAGGACTGTCCACTATCAGGGATTTACTGCTTGTGTTCATTTATGGATGGACAGCTGGGGGCTTTCCCATTTGCTTGGGTGCAGATAAAGCTGTCGTGGGTGTTAATTTCTCCTGCCGTGGAGTATTTGGGTCCTGTAAGCAATGCTTGCTGATGTTTGCATGCTTGCACGATGGTCCATTGCAGTGTGCCCCAGCCTCCAGCTTAAACATTTAAGAAGCTTCCCATCTATTTTACAAGCAGAATGTTCTATTGTAGGTTCCCATGGTGGGCTGTGACTCTGCAGGTCTTCCATGTTCCCGCCAAAGTTTCGTGTGGCATAATTTCGCTGTGGCCCTAGTAGTGCACAGTGGCATCTTGTGGTTGTTCTGCATTTTCCTGGTCCTGATGCCACTGGGTGGCTTCCTATGCTCTGACTCACTGCCATGGATCTTGGGGAGATGTCTAAGTCATGTGCCCATGTCTTTTTCATAGGTTGTTTTCATTCATTTTTTGAGAGTTTTTTTTTTTTTTTTTCCAAGACAGAGTTTCTCTGTGTAACAGTCCTGGCTGTCCTGGAATTTGTTCTGTAGACCAGGCTGTTCTCGAACTCAGAGATCCCCCTGTCTCCATCTTCCGAGCGCTGGGATTAAAGGCATGTACCACCACTGTCCAGCTATTTTTGAGAGTTCTTATTACATTTTTGGGTACCAGTGCTTGGCACAGTACCTTTGCAAATGCGCTCTCCCAGTCTCTTAGCTGCCTGTCTGAAGGGAAGTTTCTGTACATTTGATTTAGTTTTGAAATTTTGTTTGTGTGTGGGCCTTCACGGGTCGGAGTGCATCACATGTGTACAGGTGTCTGCAGAGGCCAGGGAGGGCGCTGGGTTCCTCTGGAGCTGGAGATATGGACAGTTGAGCTTCATGTGGGTAATGGGAACCAAACTTGAATCCTCTGGAGGAAGAGCAAGTGCTGCTAGCTCACTGCACGGCCATCCCTCTAGCCCCAAAGCGAAGTTTTTAATGAAAGACCACTGACTTATTCCTTATGGAACATAAGAACTTATGCCTGAGCCAAGGTCACAAACACCCTGTCCCGTGCTTTCCTTGTAAATGCCCTTAAAATCTGTTCATCTTGTTCTCTGTGTATGTGCGAATGTCTTCATGAGTGTGCACCATGTGTACCCCGCGCCCATGGAGGCCAGGAGAGGAACTGGAGTTATCAGCTGCTGCGGGAGTGTTGGGACCGGAATGCAGGCCCTCTGCTGAAGCAGCCAGTGTTCCTGACTGCTGCCCACCTCTCGGGCTCCGCTACCCTCAGAAGTTTTGTGATTTAAACTTGGATCTATTTTGAATATTTGGGGGCCGTTGTTGGTGACTGAGCCCAGGGTCTTGCTCATGCCAGATGTTCCCGCTCAGCCATGCCCCGACCAGAGCTGGTTCCTCTGTGTAACACAGGGTCATATTTGGGTTTGGGCTTTGCCTATGAACATCCTACTATTCTAACATAATCTATGTCTTATTGTCAGGCACACTCTGTTTAGCAATGCTATCATACTTTAAAGCCAGACACAGCTGGTCTTCCAACTTTGCTCTTTTAGGAAGTTGTTTTAGCTGCTCTGATGGCATTACAGAAGCAGCTAGCTGCTTTCTTCAGGGCATCCTGGTGGGGTCTCAGGGCAGACTTGATACTACAGATCCATCTGCCGAGAAGTGGCACCCTGACAAACACAAATCTGTCAAGTGCCTGTCACAGTGCCTTTGTATATAACTGTTCAAGTCTCAGCTTGCACTGGGCAGTGTCAAAGCTGTATACATATTTTGTCAAACTTAGTTCTAAATATTCTTTTTTTCTAAACATTTTTTCAAAAATATTTCTTTTGGGGCTGGAGAGATGGCTCAGTGGTTAAGAGCATTGCCTGCTCTTCCAAAGGTCCTGAGTTCAATTCCCAGCAACCACATGGTGGCTCACAACCATCTGTAATGAAGTCTGGTGCCCTCTTCTGGCCTGCAGACATACACACAGACAGAATATTGTATACATACTAAATAAATTTAAAAAAAACGTGCTTTACTCAAAAATATTTTAAAGTACATGTGGCATGTGTTATCTGTTGCGAAGTGGGGTATGTGCATCTGAGTGCAGTATCCACGGAGGCCAGAAGAGGGCATCAGATACCCTGGAGTTGGAGTTATAGGTGATTGTGAACCACCTATTATAGGTGCTGGGAACTGAACTCGGGTCCTTTCTAAGAGCAGTATGTACTCTTAACCACTGGGCTGTCTCTCCAGCCCCTGCCTCTACATATTTGGAAGTGCTGTTGCAAGTTGTACGCTTTATTCCAATCTCACTGTTCATTGCTAGAAATAGAGAAATGATTAATTTTGATACATTGTTTTTCTTGCCCTCTGCAATGCTGGGGATGGAACCTCATATATATGCACCGTGTATGCAGTTTGCCACGGAGCTGCATTCCACACCAACTCTTGTGTGTTTTTGTGTGAGCACATGTGTTACTGCAGATCATACCCAGAGCCTTGTGCATACCAGGCAAATCCTCTGCCATTGGTACATGCCCTGCCCTGCGGACTCAGTGAGTTTTTTTCTACCTACCGAATCTAATTTGTTGTTAATCCATCCATACATATCATTATAGCCATGTTTAGCATGTCGTTCTCTCAGATGCACAAAACCCTCTCATGTCTGCATGAAATGTCTTCACAGCGCATTCTGGGTAAAGCAGACAGTACTTCCAGTGCCCTTGCCTGCTGTCTTTGCTGGCAGCTTTGAGTAGACTTGGATAGGACAGAGAAGTTCTCTGTTCCTTGCAGATTTAGTTTCCTCTGCTGTTGAAAACGTGCAGGGCTTTGCTGGGTGTCGGGCAGGCATCGCGGGTTCCACCTTCTTGGGTATGGAGCAGTTCTTGTTCCCATCAATGCTCTGTTGAGTTTAAGTCTGGGGTGCAGCTGCTCTATTTAATGGTTCTTTTTTGGGTCCTATCCTTTGTTAGGCGTGGGGTGCACCGTGTGCAGAATGGTAGATTACTTGTGTAGCCTGTGAGAGAGGCCCATGATCCCCAGCACCACACACACACACAGTCAGTCAGTCCATTAATTAATTAATTAATGACTGTGTGTACACGTATTTGTTTGCACATATGTGTGTGCACCACATGTACATACACCGTAGAGGCCACAAGAGGACCCTGGATTCCCTGTAACCGGAGTTAGAGATGGTCATGCACAGCCTTGTGGGTACGGGGAACCAAACTCAGGTCCTCTGCAAGAGCAGCAAGTGCCCTTAACCACCGCCTCATCTCTTCAGCCCCCCCCCCCCCGAATTAATTAAAGTAAGAGACCGGTTGAGCAGAGTGGCATTTCATTGAGGCTACTTCTGCATCCCTGAAGCTCGCTCTTCTCACTACCCAGTCCCAGAAACAATGACATATTTTTAAGTTTTGCAGGTAGAAGTATCCGCCGAACCCCACCAAGGGGCCTCGGCAATCTTCAGTCTCATCCTTCTAGCCAGTTCTCTCCCCAGCCTTACACGCAGACCCACACACGGCACTGCTGGCAGCTGCTCCTCTCACACTGTTTGAGCATCATGGACCTTGGAGCTTATCCAGTTCGGTCCTCCACCCTATATGTTGGCAGGACAGGGTGAGCACATATCCGTGGCCATGAAACAGCCGGGGAGGCTCGCTGAAGTCATCTCCGAGGAAGATGAGATTGCCCGAGAGCATTCTGGCAAGGAGCGGCAGTGGTGTGGTTATCCGCCTCTGGCCTTGCTCTCACCTCCAGTCGAGGCAGCTGTTCTTCAAGCCTTGGGGTCCTTGTCAGTAAACTTGGGTCTTGAAACTAGTGATATTGACTGTGGTCAGAGTGCCCCCGGGGCACAGTGCAGGAAGATTTCACCCCTGCTCCAAACTGACCTTTCCAGTGAGAAATGCCAGGCATCCCATCTCAGCTGATCCCCAAGGGTGGGAGTGGGGGTGAGGTGGCGCCAGGCTAGCAACAGGCACTGCCTGAGAGCCTCCTAGGTTCCTGAACCCCGTCTCTGCCAAGGAGTCTGTGGCCTTTGCTGCCCTAGGGAGGATTTGGAAAGCGCTGTTCTAAGTGGATGGTTGTGCTGCCCTCTAGTGGCCACTCTGCAGCTTGCAGCCACCCCGTAGCCACGGGTCTCTGGCAGCGAATCTTTGCCTTAAAGCTTTTTGTGCTACTTTGAGTAAAAACCCCACACAACTTTCGCTCCCTATCCCCTTTTAGGACCTTTGCACAGAACTGCCGAAACATTGAACATTTAAACCTCAATGGCTGCACAAAAATCACTGACAGGTAAGGAATAAAGATGGGTCTGGGGACAGAGTGGCCACGGGGAGACCGGGTGAGAAACAAGGTTGAAAATATCTTTAGAGTGTGCCTGCCTTTTTCCAGCACGTGTTACAGCCTTAGCAGATTCTGTTCCAAGCTGAAACACCTGGATCTCACGTCCTGCGTGTCTGTCACCAACAGCTCCTTAAAGGGGATCAGGTGAGAGTGCTTGGCATTTGGGGTCAAGAAAAACACAGTGTGGGCTGAGGAGGTAGTGCAGTCTGTAAGTTTCCATCTCTGGAATCCATGTAAACAGGACCCTAGTCCTAGGGAGGTGGAGACAGGAGGATCCTTGGGGCTCACTGGCCCGCCAGCCCAGCTGAGTTTGGGAGCTCCAGACAGGTTCAGCGAGAGCCCCTGTGTGATTAGGAGGGAGAGAATGCAGAAAAAAAGGACCCATGAATCACAAAAGAGCATAGAAAGCTAGGGGCTGGGGAGGGGGCTCAGTAGTTAAGAGCACATAATTGCTCTTGCAGGGGAACCAAGTTCCCAGCACCCATATTGGGCAGCTCACAGTTAACTCAACCCCAGGTCCTGAGGTACGATGCCCTCTTCTGTCCCCTTGGGCAACTGCACTCATAGGCACATCTCACACCCACACCCACTTTAAGATTAAAAAGAGGATTTAAATCTAATTGTTTTCTATTTTCAATTCTATCTTTTTTTTTGTAATGGATGAGTACATAAAATTGTAATGGCTACAGAATGTGTGGCATCTGGGAAGCTCCATGGCTTTGGAGTTCAGAGATGTCTAGAGTTTGAGGCTGGGTCAGTGTTTGATTCAAGTAATCTAGCTGTGTCCTGTTTTTTTTTTTTTTTTTTTTTTTTTTTTTGTCTGTGAGTTAATTACAATCAACTGATCTTTTAAAAATTAGTAACAAAAGGTGGCGAGGAATTAAGGAAGACACCCAAAGTCCACTTCTGGCCACACACACAACATGCACCCACACATACGTGCACTTACACAGAAAAACCCAAAACTAGCATGCTAGCATCTCAGTCTGAGATATTCCCAGGGACTCCACTGGGTGAGGAAGAGGCTGCTCAGCTGGCCCTGGACTCTTCTCCCTCCAGGCTGTCTGTGGTGTGCTGAGTTCAGCACGGTCTGCAGCAGGCTGCACAGGGCACTGTTGTTCTTTGTTCTCTCAGCGATGGTTGCCGGAACCTGGAGTATCTGAACCTCTCCTGGTGCGACCAGATCACGAAGGAAGGCATTGAGGCACTGGTGCGGGGGTGCCGGGGCCTGAAAGCCCTTCTTCTGAGGGGTTGCACTCAGGTACAAAGGCCACACATCTGGTCAGCCTGCTTCCCTTGCTGTGGCAGTCACCTTGGTACCTGACATGTTCTCTCACCTGGGTTCCATCCCTCTTTCATTTCCTCCATCTGCTCAGCTAGAGGACGAAGCTCTGAAACATATTCAGCACCACTGCCACGAGCTCGTCAGTCTCAACCTGCAGTCCTGCTCAGTAAGTACGACCCGGGCGCCTGCGCGCAACCACACTGCCCATCATGCCCGCGTCCCGCTGCCCGCCACACCTGCGTGCAGCCCCATTGTCTGGCCGCACATGCCCAAAGTGGCTGGCAGATGCCCCATGGCCTACCCTGACTCCTCTCTCCATGTACATTGGAGCTATGAGTCTTTGCAAGGTGAGAGAGCAATAATAAGGCAACATGGTCAGCACAAGGTCATCCATCAGTCTTGATCATTAGTTTCTACCTGTATTTGTATTTAGAAACATATTTATACGAATCTATATATTGCACATACGTATCCCGCTGCATAGCCCAGGCTAGCTTGAAACTCACAGTTCTCATGCCTTAGCATATTGCAAGCTGGGGTTAGAGGTCAGTATGCCTGGCTGACTCTTTCAAAACAACAACAATCAGAAACACTGTAACTAGCCCGCTGTTGAACCTGAACAGCTTGCTAATATCTTAATGTCATTTCTTTTTTGGATAAATACCCCTATAAATCCTTGGCAAGAATAATAGCTGTGGGTTGCGGAGCTAGCCCAGTCAATTAAGTGCTGGCTGTATAAGCACAGGGACCTGAGTTTGATCCCTAGAACTCACATGAAGAAGCGGAGCATGGCAACATGTCCTTAAAACCCAGCACCGGGGAAGCAGAGCAGTAGGGTTCCTCCAGCTTGCAGCCAGCCTCCTCTTACTTGGTGAATTCTGAGCCAGTAACAGAAGGTGACCAGCACCTGAAGAATGACACTTGAGGATATGTGTGCACACACATGCACACACACATGCACTCATGCTGCAGTGCAGCAAACAGCGTGTGCAAGAGAAAGCCAGCAGTCTTCTCTAGGCATTAGCCTACAAGTCTCCCTCACTGCTGCGGTGTGGGCATGCAGTCATGGGCTGCATGGCCCAGGGGGGCCCTAGAGTCTGAGAAATGTAAGAGAAAGGCCTTGCCTGCAGCTTTGAATAAATGAATCCCGCCTGGTGGTGGAGGGAAAAGCAGACGATCTTCATAGCTGGCTTCACAGATCTGCCTGCACTGTTCAAAGGACAGACCCTAGTTCCACAGGATTAACACTGGCCAGCGGCAAACCTAGAGTACAGGCACATGCTTACGTCTGCATGAATTAGTGTATTTGAACACAAAGACTTCCTGGTATTTACAGACAAATGAAATAGGACTCCAAGGAATATATCAGTAACTAGTTTTCCTTTTCTTTAAAGTATTTGGTGAGGTGTTATATACATGTAAACAGCACACAGTTCTATGACGAATACAAAGAGAATCCCTGTCTACACACCAGCCACATACTAATGTGTCTTTTAACTAGGAGGTCCTGAGTTCTTTATCACGAGTTTATGAATTTCTTCCGAGAACAGTACCTTTGGGTAGAATTTTGAACTTTCAGCATGTGTTGCTAACACTAGGCTATTTTAAGCTGTGCAGAAGCCACTTTCTTTTTACATTTATTTATTTATTTATTTATTTATTTCGAGACAGGGTTTCTCTGTGGTTTTGGAGCCTGTCCTGGAACTAGCTCTTGTAGACCAGGCTGGTCTCGAACTCACAGAGATCCGCCTGCCTCTGCCTCCCGAGTGCTGGGATTAAAGGCGTGTGCCACCACCGCCCGGCTCAGAAGCCACTTTCTACCCATTTTTGAGTACTAGGATTAAACTTGGGGGGAGAGAGCCAAGCAGGCACCTGCCAACTTGGTGATAGTCAGGACTTATTTACTCTTATTTTGGTTTTGGACAGTTTTGTTTGAGACAGGGTCTCACTATATAGTCTTGGCTAGCCTGGAACTCACTCTGTAGACGAGGCTGACTCCAGACTCACAGAAATCCAGTCTTTGCCTCCTAAGTGCTGGGATCAAAGGTGTGTGCCACTAGACCTGGGTACTTTTTTTTTTTAATTTTTAAAAGAGTTTCACTTAGGTAGTCCAGGATATGCTAAAACTGGTAATCCTTCTGCCTCAGCCTCCTGAGTGCCAGGACTATAGGCGAGTACTGCCACACCAGCCTGCTTCTATGTTGTTTGGGTGCCAGGGTGGAGTACGGTGGCCGCAGTAGGCCCATTCTCCTGGCCCCACTCCTGTCCTCTTCTCCCCAGCGCATCACTGATGAGGGCGTGGTGCAGCTCTGCAGGGGCTGCCACCGGCTGCAGGCCTTGTGCCTCTCTGGTTGTAGCAATCTCACGGATGCATCTCTCACGGCCCTGGGCCTGAACTGCCCCAGACTGCAGTGAGTATGACCCACTTTTGCTCTACAACTGTGAGGACTAGGCTGCAAGAGGGGGGAGGGTTGCCAGTACTGGGGGAGGGGTGGTGGAGGTAGGAGCTGTCGGGTGGTGAGCATGAGGACTCTTCCCATGTTTCTTGATCTGGTTCATGCATTCGCCTGTGGTTTGACTCATGCCATTAGGCTCTGGCCGTCAGAGTGGTCTGACGGCAAACAGACTTGTGGTGGGTCTCTAGGGCACCTGTCAGTGGATGGGTAAACCCGGGAAAGGTAGCTACTTGCTTGCGTCTTTCTGAATATTGGAGGAAGAGCTGGCTCCCAAGGCAGAGCTTTACTGTCCACCACCCCAGGCACTAACCCTGCATATGCAGAAGCTTGGCGCCTCAAGAGTAGCTGCTCCCTGTAGGCCTGTGCCAACCTGATCTAACTCAACACATCCACCTGCGTAGACACTCACTCCACCCTGACCTAACTCAACACAGCCACGAGAGTGGACGCTCACTTTCAGCAGAAACTGAGGTCCAGAGCAAAGTCAGTTTGTCCTGCACCTCATGATGGATAAGGAGAGAAGCTAAACCTGTAGATTTCTATCTCAAGACCAGCAGGTTTTTTGTTTTGTTTTGATTTGCTTTTTGAGACAAGGTTGTTCAGTGTAACAGCCCTGGCTGTCCTGGAACTCTCTGTGGACCAAGCTGGCCTCTAATTCACAAAGATCCACCTGCCTCTACCTCCCGAGAGCTGAGATTAAAGACGTGTGCCATCACCATTTATTTTCATATTCCAGTGAAACTGTTTTTTTTTTTTTTTTTTAATTCTTGTGAGACAGGGTTTCTCTGTGTAGCCTTGGCTGTCCTGAAATTCACTCTGTAGACCAGGCTGTCCTCAAACTCACAAAAATCCACCAGCGTCTGCCTCCCGAATCTGGGATTAAAGGTGTGCACCACCATCACCCAGCTCCTGTTTCAGTTATTATGAGAATTAACTCACATTTTTTCATTGCGCAGTTTACATTTTCCTAGAGGGCAACTGGAAATTAAACTGTCTAGGGGCTGAAGATGTAACTCGGCAGGAGAGCACTTGCCTGCATGCACGAGGGCCTTAGCTCAATCCTCAGCACCAAAGAACGAATAAGTGTCATGGATGTCAAGATGATTTTGTTTATCAAAAGTCCATTTTAATTGTTTTTATTTTTTAAAGAATTTTTATGATTTATTTAACTTTATATTATGTGCATTGGTGTAAAAGTGTCAGATCCCCTGGAACTGGATTTATAGACGGTTGTGAGCTGTCATGTGGGTACTGGGAATTGAACCCAGGTTCTCTGGAAGAGTAGTCAGTGGTCTTAACCACCAAGCCGTCTCTTCAGCCGCCCCTAGTTGTGTTTTTAAAAACAGTACTTGGCAGGCTCCTTGATCACTATGTCTCTGTCTCTGATGAGATATTAGAACTCAGCTCTGGTCCACGTATCCTGGTGCTGCTGTCTGTCCTGAGAGGCTGTGGTCGCATGACCCTGAAGGTCATGGGGAGGAAGCTCAGTGTGCTGCACCATGCAGTGCTTCTGTTGTTAACCAGGCTCTGCTTCTGCTCTCCCCTCCCCAGGATTTTGGAGGCTGCTCGATGCTCCCATTTGACTGATGCAGGCTTTACACTTCTAGCTCGGGTAAGGCACTGAGTTTGAAAAACAAGTACTGCATTGCAACTCACCCTGCTAATTCAGAGTGGCTCAGGTAGTTTTGGGGAGCACAAACGAACATGAGGTAGGATGGAGCCCTTTCGGTAGGCTGTGCACCTTTTTCAGCAGGTCAGGACGCTAGGGAGATCCTGGCAGGCATGTCCCACCTTCCGCCTAGCACTGGCAATTCCAAAGTTCATTTTAAGAGCTGTGCGCTCAGCCGGACGGACACACCTTTAATCCCAGCACTCGGGAGGCAGAGGCAGGCGGATCCCTGTGAGTTCGATGCCAACCTGGTCTACAAGAGCTATTTCCAGGACAGGATCCAAAGCTACAGAGAAACTTTGTCTCAAAAACAAAAACCTGTACACTTGAGAAGAAATGCTGACCACAGTCAGAACTCACTCTGGGCACGTGCAGCCGATAAGCTGCAGTTGGACCATGCCCTCAGAGCATTCTGCAGGGAGTTCAGGCCTCATTGTTAACCCCCTTGAACAGATCCTTCTCTCCGGTGGCAGGTGCCATTTCTGTGTAGACCCAGCTGGGCATCTGCACAGCTTCCCCTGCCATGGCCGTGCTCTGCCCTGTCTTGTGTACGGACTGTGGTACCCCGTCTGTCTTCCTGTCTTCACCTCCCATTTTCAGGCCCTCTGCAGTGTAGGAAGGTGACAACCCTCTCTGGGTTGAGAGAATGGTATGGCCTGCAGTAGGCAGGTCATTGTCTGAAGTGAGCGCAGACTCTGAATTGCTGGTTTGGGATGGCTGTCAGTAGGGCTCACTCCTACAGGGCCCAGCCTCACGTGGCCCATGGAGCAGAGTGTTTTGTGGTCTCTTTCAGAACTGTCATGAGCTGGAGAAGATGGACCTTGAAGAATGTGTCCTGGTGAGTGGACTTCTGGCAGCCACTTGGGGCTGCATTATCACTGCTGAGGGCCTGGTGTAGTAGCAAGAACAGGCTGCCATTACTTCAGCATGGTGGTGGGTATTGGGCCCCCATTAGGTCACTTGTAATGGGACTTGTGTTTGGCTGTTCCAGAACTTCAGATAGACTTTAGCAGAGCACCATCCATTTCCAAGCTTAAGCAGGACTTCCTTTTATTTTACACATAGTCCATGAGAGGAATGAACTTGTGTGTCAGGTGATAGGGTAACTACAGAGAAGGGTGTCCTGGGGAACCCCTTGTCTGCCTGCTTTTGTGTCCCACCTCTAGGCTCCCTCAGGCACCAGAACAAAGTGTGCCTCCCCAGGTGTCAACAGTTTGAGCCAGAGTATGTATGCCTGGATGAGGTTTCAGTTTTCTTTTGTGTTCTCTGATCCCCATGTTCTAGAGAAGTCAGGATTAAGTGTTAGGGCCTGGCGGGGAAGCCACACTGACAGCCTGTTTCTCTCTAGATCACTGACAGCACCCTCATCCAGCTCTCCATCCACTGTCCCAAGCTACAAGCCCTGGTGAGTTACTCGTGACAGTAATGACTTACGCATCCCTTTTATGCGGGTCCCCTTCCTGTAGAGTACCGTCACTCTTGGTCTCAAAGAGCTCTTTGTTGGGCTAACCTGGGCTGTGAGGTGTACAGATGTTACTGCTTCCACTGTAGGAAGTGAAGCTGATAGGGACCCACGGCCCCATCACTTCACTAAACCCCATGTCCATCTTGTCAGGGAGAGCACAGTTGGCATGTGAAATGCTGTTACATGGACCAAAGATAGGGACCTTCCTCCTGATAGGCTTGCTTTTCATCTTTTTTTTTTTTTCTGGTTTTTCGAGACAGGGTTTAGGCTTGCTTTTCATATATACTCAGCCGGAGCGGAGGTCTGAGCATGTTCAGAAAGATCTAACAGCAGTCATGGTAGGGCTGGAAGAGCAGGACCCACTGCCCTTCTAATAACCAGAGTTCTCCCCCAGAAGGTTGTGCACCAAAAGCCCCTCTCAACGCGGCCCCTTATTTTTATATGTGCTGCTTCTAGAAACAACGTAGGAGTAGAGCCGCAGTGTGACACCATGAGTCAGGTGTCTGAGGTGTGCAGCTGTGATGTTTAGCTCCTGGGAAGCCAACAAGAAGACTTCAGGTGTGAGCCTAGGCTGACTGGCATGCAGAGACCACATTTCAAAGAACAAGGGGGGGGGGAAGCTTAGAAACCAAAGTAAGAAGCACCAAGGATAGCTAGCAGTCAAGCCTGGAGACTCCACTTCAGAACTGACCGAGATTCTTAGAAGGAGCACTGTAGGCTGCAGATTGTCCTGAGGGCTCCTCTGGCCGGAGACGGTTCTCACTGGAGAAGACAGGAAACTCAGGCAGCAGACTTTTCTCTGCATAAGGGATGTGACCCTGACTTCTTCAGAGCTTGTAGGTATCTCAGGATGTTGAGATTAACAAGATTAAGGCTCTCCCACGGGCCCACAGTCTCTCCCCATAAGCCCACACCATCTCTAGCACAGATCCCCTACCACAGCCTAGCTGGGACTGTTTTGTTGTTTTCTGAGTCACCTATGTGAGTTGTCTACAAGAGCATACAAGATTTTTGAGCACTTAGTCATCTCTTCAGCCCACTGGCCTTTTAAAGTCTTCCCAGTCCCGAGGCTTTAGCCCCTGCTACACAAGCATTCTGCCACCATGCTACATCTTTCTACCCTTGGATTTTTTTGCAATCAGGGTTTGTGTAGCCCCTGAACTGGTCCTGGGCCCAAATCTCTGCCTTTGACCGGGAAGATGTATCATTTACGTTTAATGTGCTGCATCAGTGTCCTCTATTTACTGTCACTTTTTGTGTTTCTCTGCCTTTTTGGTGCTTCTTTTGAATAATCTGTCTTTAATGTTGTAATTTACCTTTGACTCCTTAGCTGTATCTGTGCATTGATTTTTACTTTTTAGATGGTAAGTGTGCTTTCTGTAAATCCAAGGTGACCTCCCGCTGAGGGATCTCCAGGAAGGACTGGGCCTGTGGTTTAGACTGTCACTTGAGGACAGACAGGATCCTTGTGTTCTGCTCGTATCTCTGGAAATAGGCATGTGCCTGTGCAATGAGTCCTGGGATCACCCCAACCGCTATGAGGCTTGGGCACTGTCAGGAAGGCCCTGGCCATGACAGCTGCCTGCTGGTTTAGAGGAGGGGAGTCAGCAAGGACCAAGGGTGACAGACCCTCTCCCTGGCACTCTGGCGTGCTCAGAGTATCAGGTGGCTTCCTCAACAGCCGACCAGCTTCTCCAGTGTGACTGTTGAAGATCAGGGAAGGCTCAGGCAAGAGGAGTGGGTCTCATTCCTCAGGTGTGGTCACGACACTGTCAGCAGGCCACTCCTGAGGTGTCCCTTAGGAAGCATTGTGCAGTGTGTAAAGAGTAGACCAGCAGCCCAGTAGAGGAGAGAAAAGTCAGCAAGATTGCAAAACCGTGGCCTCCTTCCTCTGCTAAGTCCCTTCCTTATCTTAAAGTCTTCCTTATTAGCTGGGTGGAGCACACCTTTAATCCCAGAACTCAGGAGGCAGAGGCAGGTGGATCTCTGAAATTGAGGCCAGCATGGTCTACAGTGTGAGTCCCAGGATAGGCTCCAAAGCTACACAGAGAAACCCTGTCTCTAAAAACCAAAACAAAAAAAACAAGACCTCCTTATACTTTGTCACTTTACATTGATTGTCAGCTAAGCGTAGGCACAGACTTACGTCTCAAGAAGGGACTCAGAGACCAGCCGGGGGCCTTAGGGTTGTGGACTGAGTTGAGTCCCTGGGGGGTTTGCTTTATCCACTGCTGGGCTCTAAAGGAGCTGAGGGAAGAATCTCCAAAGGCCGAGAAGCCCTTCTGACAGTGATTCTCCTCTGATCCGGAGAACTGCGCATCCCTGCCCTGTCAGTAAAGGGGGAGTGGGGGCTGGGATCTCTCATCTCTGCCTAGTAGTGACAATCTGCCAGACCACACGTGCAGTATCAGTGGAGACCACACAGGGAGCCACTCCCTAGGTGGCAGTCAGATGTCTCCCACACCTGAATCAGGGCTGTTTGGAGGAGTCTGAATCCCATGGGCATTAGAGCAGACTGGGCTAGGGACTTGGCCACTGTATGGTGACAACAGGGCATCACTCCACAACGTAGTGCTGCGGGCCTGGTGCAGTGAGATGTAAAGACGACATCAGAACATTCTGAACTCAGCTGACTCTCCAGATAAGATGGACACATTTTAAAGTGGACTTTATAGAAACATTCCAGTTAGAAATTACGGCCGGGCGATGGTGGCGCACGCCTTTAATCCCAGCACTCGGGAGGCAGAGGCAGGCGGATCTCTGTGAGTTCGAGACCAGCCTGGTCTACAGAGCTAGTTCCAGGACAGGCTCCAAAGCCACAGAGAAACCCTGTCTCGAAAAACAAAAAAAAAAAAAAAAAAAATAAAAAAAAGAAAGAAATTACGAAAACACAGTAAAACCAACATTCAGTGGATGGCCTACTCTTGGCAAGTGAGAACAGCCTGAAGAAAAGAAAGACTAAGACAAGTAACTTAAGGCTTAGGGAGCTGGAACAGACAGTGTGACAGTCACAGTATCACAATTAAAACTGAAACAGCGCCAGGCGACGGTGGTGCACGCCTTTAATCCCAGCACTCGGGAGGCAGAGGCAGGCGGATCTCTGTGAGTTCGAGACCAGCCTGGTCTACCAAGCTAGTTCCAGGACAGGCTCCAAAGCCACAGAGAAACCCTGTCTCGAAAAACAAAAAACAAAACAAAACAAAAAAAAAAAAAATAAAGAATGGTTGTATGAGCTGATCTCTGGGTTTAAAAAAAAAAATAAAACTGAAACAGCTAAAAATTCCAAAATTAGTAAAATGTTCCTTTAGATTGAAGCTGATCAAACCTCGGACAAGACCAATGTTCACCACCACACCCCCTACCCATCCTCCAACCACCAAGGCCAGTTCCTCACGAGGTGCCTGAACATCAAGATGTGAGGGTGCAGCCAGGACAGCACTGCAGACCACACCAGTGCAGACCACACTTGAGGGAGGCCCCAGTGATTGATTTATATTCCCAACTCCAAGATCCAGAACAAAGGAAAAGAAATAAGCCCAAATTAAAAGGACATGACATGGTAGAGATCAGTGAAGCTGAAACCAAAACCGCAGCAGTATCTCAGCAACGCTACAGCAGCTTTGGGAACAGGCCCTCAGGCTGTGCTGCCACCACAGCTGTCCAGGCCCAGCATCCCTATCCAAAAGGGTTGGAACAGAGGTGTTTGGGCTACCAGACTGTTTCATTACACATGTATCATACACACTATGCAAATTAAGTGCTTGGGATTTAGTGCCAAAGTCTAAACACATATTCATGTCTTGTTCGACTGTGGCCTGCTCACGAGGTCAGTTGTGGATTTCCTATTTGTGGTACTGTGTAAATTTTTAGATTTTGGAGATTTTCAAATTTTCACAGTATGGATTTGACAACATAGGTGAAATGGACAAATAACTCATTTGATGTAAAACAACCCCAAAACTTCTCAAGGAAATTCACTTATAATCTTTAAATTCTCCCAAATATTCAAGTGGATTTGCTTAGAATTCTTCCTAACATTTAAAGAATTAACAGATTCTGTACTGATGAGCTCTCTGAGAAGTGTAACATATTCTCTCTCTCTCTGAGTAGAGAGAGAAGCCTCTACTCAGATGACTCTGGGATCAAAAACCCATGGTCAGGCTCGGTGGAGAGGGTGTTTGCTGCCAAGCCTGATCCAAACCGTGGTAGGAAAGAGCCATCGCCTGCAAGCTGTTCAGACCTCAGACCTTCACTTCTGCCATGCATTGGCTTGCCTGGCCTGCACGTCATGTGCCCTAGCTCCTGTTTCTCTCTATCCAAGGACATCCCCTATTTCCTGCTAAACTCTAAGCCTGACATTCTCCTCCACCATCTGGGACCTTTCCTACTCAGCCCCGGAATCTCAGACATTATCTCATAGCCTTTTCTCCAGGGTAAACACATCAATCACTTGCAGGCACTGTCCCCCACCCCCACGTCCTTGCATCTTGGTATAGATTTTCTACTTTCACAGTGAAGAAACTGTCCAGTCTGAAGTTACTACGTAACCTTTATCATCACTCCCAAGAGGTCGATGCTGTATGCAGGGGTCAAGGTCTCAGACGTCTACACTTTAACGTCTGTGTTGTCTGTGCTAGGGTGATTGCATGTGACTGCAGGTGCTCACGGAAGCCAATGGCATTGGATCCTCCTGTAGCCAGAGTCACAAGCAGTGGTGAGCCACCATCTGAGTTGAGAACCAAACTTTGGTCCTCTGGAAGAGCAGTGTGTGCTTTTTAACTACTGAGCCACCTCTCCAGCCCCTGTACATTTTAAAGGAACAAGGGCACCAAAACGGCTGGCTTTACTGGTGAAGCCTCTACTCAGACGGTGAACTGGGCCATAAAATTGCTCAAGGGGGAAAACTTTTAAATACTCCCCTGAAACATGTATTTCCTTATTTCTGGTTAAAGTAGGCTGCCTGGGTGCAAAAAACCCAGGGCCTTGTCAGCTCCTCTCTGGACAAGGAAACAGTGTCACAGCCATTTTATGCCGGTCTTACAGAAATCCCCAAGCAAGTGTTTCCTGCAGTAATGGATGTCGATCTGATGAGGTTTTGTAGACTCCAGCCTTTCCATCTTTCATTCATTCACAACGTGGCCCTCCCCAACACATGGCACTCAATTTCCAGCATGTGCTTTTCAGAGGACAAATCACACCGCAGCCAGCAGTTAGTTACTCAGGGGCACTTGAGGGGCCGACTCCCCAGCTCTTACCTCTGAAGGAACGTATTTCTTCCCTCCCTAGAGTTTGTCCCACTGTGAGCTCATCACAGATGAAGGGATCCTACACCTGAGCAGCAGCACATGTGGGCACGAGAGACTGCGGGTACTGGAGCTGGACAACTGCCTCCTTGTCACGGATGCTTCACTGGAGCACCTGGAGAACTGCCGTGGCTTAGAGCGGCTGGAGCTGTACGACTGCCAGCAGGTCACCCGTGCAGGCATCAAGCGCATGCGGGTAGGTGCAAGTCCCTCCTTGGCTGTCCCTCAGCAACTGAGGAATACCCAGAAATCAACATCCAGGATGTTAAGAGAGCTCAGCAGGTAAAGGTGCTTGTTTCCTGTCTCCCTGAGTTCAAGAACACACAAAATAGACTAGAACCAATTCCCAAATGTTTTCTGACCGCCACATACATACTGTGGCATGCACTTGCACTAGTGCACACGATGTACTTAAAAAAAAGTCAACATCCACTTGTCTAGTCTGTTGTGTTTATGCAAGCTGGTCTGATTCCATACACAGTACTACCTTAGGCTTCTTCAAACATCTACTCTTGGAGATGTAGGTTCCATGTAGTCTGGTGACTGGCACTTTCACAAGCTTCCAAGGCAAGCAACTAAAGGTCACTGTTTTAAGTGTAGGGGCTGTTTACAAATAGGTGATCACTGCCGCTGGACAAATGTTTCCATTTGTATTTAGAGGGTGCTGGACTTTGGGGTAGAAGGGATGAAGAGGAGCAGTTCTAGCTTAGAGCATTCTACCTTCCTAATGTTAAAGGTAGAGTCAATTTTAAATGGACTTCAGGTTTCCTAAGGTTATACAAGAATGCTAATGCCAGGGCAGACTATTCCCCCTTTTCCATCTCCTTCCAGGCTCAGCTTCCTCATGTCAAAGTCCATGCCTACTTTGCTCCAGTCACCCCTCCACCAGCAGTGGCAGGAAGTGGACATCGACTGTGCAGGTGCTGTGTCATACTCTGACAGCAGCTCCTTAGGCCAAGGGCCCCATCCTCCAGGTTAGACCAGTCTTCTGACTGCGCACCATCACCCTGTCTCAACTCTCCACTGGGAAAGCATTACAGGAAAGACTTCAGCACAGACTGCAGTAACTGGTGATTCTATTCACCTTAACCTTGTTGGGATGCAAGCCAATCAAAGCCTGTGTCAGTTACCATATGGCAAGAGTGGTGTGGTGCAGCCAAGACCACACAAGTAACCCGGAGCCCTTCAGCGGTGGATACCCACCTAGGTACACAGCCCTACCCGGCTTTGTCAGCATCCAACACGTAGACCTTCAGTGTTAGCACAACCAGAACAGAGCAAAGAGCCTGTGGTTTTCTACCTGGTCCTTAAGCCGGTGGCCAACTTTAATTCATAATGATTCCTACTGATTTGCAGAACTTTTCCATTTTGAAGACTAAATAGCACCTTTATCAATGTGACTGTACTGCAAACTCAGAATGGCTGGTAGTTTCGTATTTAGAAACGTGTGTGAAAGGCATGTTAATACATTTCCAGAGAACACCAAAGAATGAGGACTCTAAGCTGGGTGGGGCATGATCTTCACCCTTCTGTGTCAACTTGTCATATCCAATTATAGGGACCAAAACCTAAACAAAAGCAACTTTGCATTGCCATTACCATTGGAAATGGTAAGCTCTGCCGTGTGCTACAGCATACAATGCATTTGTTAAGGAAAAAAGCCAATTATGTCCACACTTCTCAAAAAAATTTGGGGGAACCTTGAAGAAACTCAGAATTAAGGCTTAAGTTATCTATAATATAATCAAGTAAAAATAATGAATGGGTGCATGAGAATGAATTTTTTTTCAAATTTACTCTGAATTTTTAGAGATCATACCAGAACTACATTAAAGCTTCACACATGGAAAAACTCAAATGAGTAAGTGTTGGCACCTTTTAAACTCCTAACAAGCCCTTACAGTGCTCACTAGAACTAGTCAGAGACTATACTGCTATGATGCTCAAGCTGGTAAATCTGAGCAAAGCAGCTCTTCACATACAGGTGTTTTTGTATCACCTTAACTAGGGTAGGACACCCAGGCTTTTACTGTGGCTGCTGCCTGCTCTGTGCCATTGACAGTTACCGCCTTCAATGTGACCTTAGGGGCTAATGGTAACCAAACCTTCCTAGCAACCATTCCCCAGCCAAAACTGCAAAATTGAGCTGTTTTTCTGCATCTCTGTGGACAGTGTTACAGCACCTGTACACAGTGCCTCAGCTGCATTCTCAGTGGAAAGCAGATACACACATATACCCTGGAAATTCATCAGGAGAATCCTTGTAAGCATCAGCTTACTGTGAGTTCGACTACCTTGTTAGGACATGTTGCAGTATTCCCAGGCTTGAAGATTATATGAATATCACATCAGCTATTAACTGTATGATGGGGGGGGGGTTAAGTATGTACTAGACTTACTTCAGTGATTCAGGAACTCATTTCTGTTAAATACCAGAGACAACCATACATTTTTTTCTGAGCTAGCCTATCATAATGTTGGACTTGATTCACAATGACCATAACTTCACTCGCAGACTAGAAGAATCTCATGTCAGAAAGCCTGACTTGTCTTCTGTAAGTAGGGACAGTTCCTATAATTACCTGTCTTGAGTTGGATCACCTTTGTGGAAATCAGCAGAAAAGCAAAGGGCAGGGACAGCCCACAGGTGTGTGTAGGACACACCCAGGAAAGTCCTTCACTCCGCGTGGCCTGAGGTGACAGTAGCACAACTTAGACTTTAAATGAGCCACACATCTACAAAAAGATCAGAAAACATTTATTACACTGAACTGTACATCCTATTAACCAAAGTAGCAAATTGCTGGTGCTGTGGGTTCTGTACAGTCTCACTGAGACAAACTAGCACTTTTTGCAGCTCAGCACAATTTCAAGTCTGAGGAGCTTGTAAGTACTTTTTACCCCACTTCTAAAACCTGATAAGGAATTCAAAATAGCACACAGCATTAAATGACATTTATTGTTCCATAAATCATGAGATCCAAAAAAGAAAGCTAATAGACAAGCAAAACTCTAGAAACAACCAGGAGATAAATTCATTTCTTTCCCAAATAAGTGACTGGTACAGAAAGCATGTGGTCACACAAAAGCAAAGGGAAGGACAGATAGGAACACTCCCCTCCTCTAAAGGGCCTGCAGAGCTACAGCACTGCCAAGCCCAAGATGAAAATATGGAGACAGAGTTTACAGTTTGTGGCAAATAATTAACCCCCAATATGAATAAAATGCAAGACGTTAAAGCCTTTCCCCACTGAAGTAGTCATTCCTACCCACCTGAACAAGGGTCAGACCGACATTCACAGCCAGCAACTGAGCAAATGGGCAGATATACTACACTACATAATTAAAACAGAAAAGGGTTTTTAAAACTCAGACCTGCTAAAATGTTTGCGGATGTTTGCGGATGAATTCTGGGGAGGAAGGGAAAAGCCGAAGAATCCCTTTGAGAGTGGTGTGCAAGCACATGTGATCCTATAAAGAGGCACACCTGTTACAGACACAGCAGCAAAGAGGTAAAACACCTTAATAGCCCTGAACTAATCACCAGAGTGTATATCCATGATTGTACTGAAACTCAGCATCTAAGGGGAGAAGTGGGGGTTATGGTACATTTTAGTGTCTTGTTATGACATCTAGTGTTTCCTTGGGTTCTTTCGTCTCATTCAAAACAAAGATCCCTTTAACACCAAGTCAGAAGCTACCAACAATAATACTTTGTTTCCCCTGTTACATCATCTAGTTCTAATGTCTGGGGAAGGGCTTTAAACACATTTAAGAACAGAGCCAAGCACAAAACAAGTGAGTTGTGCACCTGGAGTCCCAGCTACTTGGGAGGCTTAAGTGTGGGGGGAATGGAGAACAGGGGAGACAAGAGAAGGAAACCACATGAGTTTAAAAGGCAAGGAGGTTTCAAAAGGTGAAATCCAGAACTAAAAAGCTAAAAATGGAAGCAAAAGCCAAACACCCACGTCTTTGTGCCTATCAGGGCTTACACTGACCTCACACCAAGGTACTGCTGAAAGTTTTGCTCATCTTCTCTGCTTGGCTCTTCCCTGGTCTGGCATGATGTCCTCAGACGTACACCTTCAGACATGATCGATCGCTTCTGACAAGGTGCTCAGCCTCTTACCTGACCAATGTTGCTGTGTCAGCACAGCAGCATAGCTCCCCAAAGAGAGCACACCCTATTTCTTCCCCAGGTCAGCATAAAGGTCAGGCGACAGAAGCCAAACTGGCATAGAAAGGTAAATGCCCACGGTTGAGTTTTTACATTCATTTTCAAACCGCATACAGTGTCAAAGCCAGCAGAGACTGCTTCTGGAACTCTGTCCACTGGCCCCTGTGCCCACACCATGGGCCGGGAGCTGGTTGCACGTCGACTGATGTGCTCGCTCTCATGAGGGGGCTGGGCTGTGGCAGTGACAATGAGGAGACTTGTCTCTCCTACAGCTCATTAGGAAGGTCATCTTGTGTTTTCAATATGAAACATTTCACAGTAAAATCCAATCCCAAGACTTCTTGGATTCAGTCTTCACACACTTTAAGCATGACTTTATTTGGTACTGAATAGAGTTCAGTCTGTATAAGGTATCACTTCAAAATTATGTGAATACCATCATTATTTTCAGCTGCCAAGAAAAAAGGGGAAAAGTTAAAAAAAAAACCCTAAACTTAGAAAAGAAACATTATTAAAGATGGAAACGTACAATCTGCTTCAGAGGTTACAGCTTGATAAAAAGTTAATTGCTTTGTTCTAGTTCTGCTTCCCTTTGACAACTCATTCCCTGGAACACTGCTCGGGGACTCCAGCCCCTACACCTCTTGCTGGCCCTACAGGGAAGGGCTTGTAAGAACAGCAGCAGGAACCCTTGTATGCTAGAAGTAAAATAGACCAAAGCACTGCACAAAATGTGTAGGCAGCCTGAAGGTTCTGCTGTAGGCATCCATCTTTCTCTCCTGGAAAGCTGAACCCGCAGAGGCAGATATATAACAAGTCTTTGCCTAATGGCCTCAGGAAACTGTGAGAGGCAGTGGAGGCATTCATAAAAAACAGAAAGAAGGCTTTCATGGGTACCAAGACCGGAGAAGTCCGTGAGGACTAATGCTGCAAACAACCACTGGTTTCACAAGATACATGATTAAGCATGGGTTTCTGGAATTTTGCAAGGTAAAAGTTATATGGTTTTGAAATTAAAGGTGTTTCTGCATATGACTAAGAAGTGAGCCAGTTCACTGCTGTCTTGGATCTTGAGGTAGCTCGATGGCCAGTGGCATATGAACAACATTTTGTAATTTCAACCCTTTGGGGCTGCTTCTTGTAGAGTGACTACCAGGAAAGGGGGACTCGAGACCTTGTCCTCTTCTGGGTGGGGGTCCTATGCTGAGACTAGTATAGCTGATTTTAACCCATGTTCTGCCTTCATGAAGCCCTTCCTTCTCTAACGTTGTAGTTTTGAGCTCACTTGACCTGGCCTGGCCTCTTCCCACACTACTCCCTAATTAGCTCTTGTACAGCCTGCCCAGCTCTTAGTCACTACTGACATGAAAATTTCTAAATTAGTACCTCAAGCCTAAGGAACCTCAGAATGGTACAATTAGCTGCCTGCTTGACATGCCAAGTTGTTCTGCATCAGCCTTACTTACCTCTTTGATGAGGCAGCCACCTGCCCTGGCAGTCACAACTGCTCCCCATCAAACAGGGAGCCAAATGGGCCCTGTCCACATGTCCAGACACTCCTATCACCTCTTGCCTAGATCGACTGCCTACTCCAGTTTTGCTATCTTGTTATCTCCACATTTGTAGAAGAAAAACCCAATCCCATTACTCCTTTGTTTAAACCACTTCCCTGACTTCCCAACCCATCTGAAATAAGATCTAGTGACCAACGTCAGCAGCCATCACTGCATGCCAGGAGCTGCCTCTCTCCCTGACCCCACTCTGCTCTGCTCACCCTCACCCTACATGGCAGCTGCATGGCTGCCTTCCAGCCCTCACAAATGCCAAGTGCATTCTTTTGCACAGTCCCGTGCTGTCCTTGGGCTAGTCCTGTGGACAGCTCATTTTTCAAAGCACCTCAGAAAAGCCTTCTGTTAACAGCTCAATGCTTCCCCTCCCCCATGTTCCCCACACTTTATTTCTTCACAACACTCAATACTGGTCAGTTTCTGTGCCTGTGACCAATTCTGACTTTTCCCACTACCCTTGTTTCATCCAAGCACTAACACAGTTAGTCTTGGATACATCGCTCAGCAATACTGGCAGAATGGCCAGTCATCTAGAAAACCTAACTCTGTATTTGCTAGATAATTTCTATTAGAGACACTAAAAATACTGTTCATCCATATTCCAACCTCTTAAAAACATCAAAACATCTTTCTCAAGAATATTCATGCACAGCTAGGCAGTGGTGCCTGTAATTGTAATACTCAGGAGGCCAGCCTGGTCTTCAGAGCTAGTTCCAGGACAGCCTGGGCTACACAGAGAAACCCTGACTGGAATAAGCAAAAAACAAAAAATAGAATATGCATACACAAGAGAGCTGCTATGGGGGCACACTGCCCTTCATGATCACAACATGCCAAGGCACACACACATGGAAAGTACCTTTCACTGTGGAGAATAAAAAACAACTCTCGTCTTGAAAGTTCTGAACCATCTAGAAGGATAAAGCAGATGTGTAAGTGTATGAGACCCATCAGTCCTTCTTAACTATAAATGGTTAAATCTTTGGTAAAAGTACTACAGCATAATCCTTACATCTTTCTTAGAGGATTCAGATAACTCATGACAGTAGTAGGAGATGGTAAAGGGTTACACCTGTCACAGGTGAGCCACTGAGAAGCATGCTGTGCCAGGTCCTATGGATACTGACTTTCCCTATTGTTACTGTTTGTCAGTGAGCATAGCTTGAGCAAGGGGCATGCTGTACTTGTAATATTACATGTTTTTAAAATACTGCTCTTCCAATAATGTCTAAAAGGAGAACATATTTAATGCCTTACCTCACAGAAGGACCAAAGACTGCCCCAGAAAATATCTGAGCTCCAAAACATCAGGGAAAGCTTGGTCTGCTTTCCCTGACTATCCCTTCTTTACTTAGATGCTTTAATTCCTGGTTACACATTTTGATCCCACCTCTTTAAAAACGACTATCAATACTTGCAAAAGAAGTTGGCAGCATTTCTTACAGCTCCAACAATGTATATGAGTGCCACTGTGAAAGGAAGAGTGACTACTACCTGTCTGATTTACCTGGTCACTAACAAGAATGTGGATACCAGTAGGGCCCTGTCTGTAAACCTGGTTAATTTGGTGGAAAGGAATATTAAACACCGAGGCAAGTTTTCGAGCAACTTCTGAGGCAACCATTTCTTCCAAGTAGATTGCATGATAAACTGAAAAAAAAGAAAAAAGAAAAATAGCACTTTTACAATAATGTTGGGTCTGATCTATACTTGATCCATAGAGGCCACCTTTTCAGAGTGCCAAAGAAATAAAATTCAGACTTAGAAATAGGGACAAGGTAATGTTTCTTTGCCCTCTTAAGATCTCTATCCACTTACCTGAAGTAAAGAACACATTATTTATGGTCATGTATAATAAATACTAATTTTGTATAAAATGATGTGATTTTATATTTTTCTGCAACAAAGTCTCATATAATTGAGGGTTAAAAAAAGAGCATCAGTTGGGCGTGGTGGTGCACTCCTTTAATACCAGGCAGGTGGATCTCTGAGTTCAAGGCCAGACTGGTCTACTGAGTGAATTCCAGACAGCCAGGGCTATACAGAGAACCCTTTTTTTTTGGGGGGGGGGGGGAGATTAGGGATCAGGGCAATGGAACAATGGATTGGGGCAAAGGACAAAGGATGAAAAATATTTGCTCTGCTGTATAAATTATGTCATAAGCAAGCTGGGTTTTTTTTTTGTTTTAAATGTTTCTAATAATGCATAAAAGAACTGTAAAAGGAATCTGAACCAGTAATTCTCCAAATGAGGACGTAAGAATAAAAATTATCTGTGTCATCTATTATAAACACACCAAATCAAAAGAAATGGAGACAACACCGTATGAAAAGTAAGGATACAGACAATGAAGTCTGGTTCTTCTTTAGGAAAAACCCCAGCCTCAGTTCAACATCTGCTGTTCTGTTATTTATGTCCATACTTAAAATCACAGCACTGTAAATCTGTGAGTGTCACCCAAGAGGATATTGCTCAACCACTGACTCAAGTCAGACACAGATCTGCAATAGGGAAACTGAAAAGTTAGGTTCCCAAATGAATAGCTAAGTGTATAAGAATGTTGACTAATTACACACTTGGAAAAGTTTTGAATTAAAACTCAAAATTAAAGGTAACTCTAAAGGACTACCATATCAAAGTCTGGAGACCAGGTGCTGCCCTCTGGCTCCTGTAATAAAGTGGAAGCAACAGGGTCAAAGCTGTTGTCCACATGTTGTGATGGCAGAAGTCAGTGCAGAAACACCCCTGTGGCTGACTGTTTCCTATCTGGTCTTAAGTTCACTAAATGTGAATGGACAAGGGTAAAGATGTCCACTGTTTCCACCTATTCCTACCTCACCCCAACACTAATCGCTGAGGACATGTAATACAGTAACACTATATTCCTGGCAAAAAATGGGAATCATGTATATGATGGAGTGATACAGAAGGCTCCTTTAAGAATCTGTATCCTCAAGTCACAGCTCATGCCTGGGACGAGATGACAAGAATGGAAAGGCCCATAGTTGTGATTTACAGCTCTTCCAATCTTCCAATTACAGAAATCTAAGCCATGAAGTATTTTTCAGAGCTCCACTCACTGTCAGGGTAAGTAACTGCCTCTCTGAATTCCATAATACATGATTCCCTGAAACAGTGTTTCAGAATGTGAGAATAGGGACATTGCTACCACCATACAAGCAAGAGGAAGGTACGGTGATGCACACCTGTAACCCTAGTACTCTGGAGGATGAGGCAGGGAATGGCAGCTCTGAGGTCAGCTTAGACTACTTAGTGAGACTTTGTCTAGCCTCTCCCTTTCCCAAAATGTTTACAAAGGAGGGAGGGAAGAGACAGGAGAGGCCAGACCTCATCATACTGTCCAGCTGAGCTACATCTGCAGGACAAGAAGCCGTCTAGTCACAAGTTAAGCTATGCAGCAGTGCTAACACTGACCAAAGAGACAACACTCACCTTCCTGCCTTCATGGAACACAATGGATGCTCACCTCAGCTGGGTCTACACTGGGGGAAGACTGCTACATAGACTCACCTTTGCTCATGTGTGATGAGGCCCTCTCCTCCTATCTAGTCAGTGAAATGGGGGAAGAAAGAGAAATCCACTTGTTTCCCCAGCAAGCTGACAATGTTACATTCAGAAAGGTTTCAACATGTTCAAGTTATTGTATTGCTTCCTGGGTATTTCATGCATAAAGCCATATAAAAAGATCTACAGCGTGCATCACTGAGAACTAAGAAAGGTTCTAGTTTCCTTCTTTTCCCAGGACTTGGCCCTACAGCTGCTGCTGTTAACCCTGTAGCAGGAACTCGACAGTCCTCCACCAGCTCCTATCTGACAACCACAGGAAAGACAGGAGACCTGAAGTGCCCTCAATACCCACCGCAGGGTGTCCCACTGCCATTCTCGCCTCCACTGCCTGCAGCTTGTGGCTGCCCTTGCAGCACAGTGCTATTCGGCTGCTCCTGGCAGACATAGATGGTTAATCGGGGCCTAACCGACCTGTAATCAGAAGATGCCATCAATGAGACTGAGAGCAAGTGGCCTCAACACCTGTACAGTCAACAACTACAGGAATCTAAGATCTATTTTTTCCTTATGAGAACTTTACAATGTTATTTCATTATGCAAAATAATTTTCTAATAAAAATATAAAAACCACACACCTCACACCAACTACCACAGGTCCAGACTCTAAACCATTGAGAATTTAAGTTTCAAGATTGATTAAGCAATTTCGAATCAGTAAGGCTCAAGTTTACTGAACTCTCAGCACAAGTCTGGAGACAGTAATAGCAGGCAGCGGGTCTCAAAGCCAGCAAAGTCACAGATCTAGCATTCTAATTGACAGTTATAAGTTCACATTTAATAACTGCTTAACAATAATCATGACCTTGAAAACCATAGATTCTGTAGAGCTCACCTAAATTAGAAGTTTTGTTTTCTTGGCAACAAACCCAGTCGTCTTCAAGAAATCAGTCCTGCCCATGTGCATTGCTACCAGTCTTAGTCTACCTCTGCCCTCATCAGTGCCTGCCCTGAAGGTGTACACAAAACAGTCTTCTCGTGAGCACGATGCTGCCGATACTCGGTGGCGCACACAGGCACACGCCAACCTAGCGTGGAAACACATTCTGCCCACCAAATCCCCCACGCAGAAAAAGGTCCATTCTCATTTCTCACAAAAAAGTCTATAGTATTTTACCTTGACTTCAGGGAATTATAGAGCCGAATTCCATCGGCTGCACCACAAATCTGAACTAAATCCTCCTTTGTCAGCTTTAATAAGTCGGCACCTAGAAAACAGAAGAAATCCTCAAATAAGCTTGGGAAGGCTAGGCGCTTCATGGGGCTCTGTCTTCACACAGTTCTGTCCTTCTAGGCAGCAAGGGGTGTCCGGAATTACATATACCCACGAATAACACAGGAGCACTCGTCTGTCTCTCAGAGAAACAACGTGCTATGGTAACAAGGAACCAAAAGGCTTGTGTGTTCACAAGACTCCCATACTGCCTTTCTTTCCTTGTTTCTGACCCAACCCTTAAGTGTGAAACACAGCCCCACCCCGCTACCTTTCTCTTTTTTAAAAACATAATGGAGGGGGCTGGAGAGATGGCTCAGTGGTTAAGAGCATTGCCTGCTCTTCCAAAGGTCCTGAGTTCGATTCCCGGCAACCACATGGTGGCTCACAACCATCTGTAATGAGGTCTGGTGCCTTCTTCTGGCCTACAGACATACAGACAGAATATTGTATACATAATAAATAAATAAATAAATAAAAACATAATGGAACTGTAGCATCTGGGGAACTTGACCAAAGCCACCAGTGAGTGGGAAGCAAACAGAGAGACTGGGTTTCATTATACCACTCAAGTTAAGACACTCTGTTACAGTGCCATCCCCACAGCCAGTTCTAATAGAAAGCAAGCATAAGAGAGAATCATGCTGTTACTTAAGATCTCTTCCATAAGTACTTGGCCTTAAAAGCAACAAAAAGGCCCATGTATGTAAGGGAGAAGTGGATACAGGATTGAACAAGCACTGGACAACAGCTAAGATGGAGTGGTCATAGGAAGTCCTTCGTGTACTCCATAATTTTTATTATGTTTGGATATGTCCACAAATTCTTGTTTTTAACTCTTTTAGTATCAGTCATACTTCCAGAATGAAGCTATGACTTCATATAATAAATATCTACTCCCATCTGTAACAAGATAATGGGGTTTCACAGGCTCAAAAGGGTGAGCTTAACAGAATCCTAGTCTGTAAAAAGAATCAAGACAGAGAAGCCTAACTCCATGATGTGAGCAGCTGTGGAGTCACTCTTGGAATGAACTCCCAGAGACAGTTCTCATCTACTGCGGTCATTATACACAGCTCTGAAGCAGAGTTCCCTGTTGTGACAACTGTAACCAGGAAGAGAAAGGGGCAGATGGTGTCAGCTCTTTCTGACTGGCTGGCTGTAAGAGACCTCACTGTCCTCCCCATTCTCTAAGTGTTGTGCCTCAGGTGATATGCCAAAGAGCAGCTCTGCATGAACCAAAGGAAGCCTTAGGTTAAGCAAAAAGCAGAACGCCAAGCCGTGTGATCACTGCACACAAGGAAAAAGATCTTGTAGCTCAACAGAACACACATGGATCTGCACAACTTGCAGGGCTCCAGCTGTCAGAGGATTTTCTATGGGCTGTGTTTTTTATCCACTTGTCCTGTAAGGGTTCATGAGATCCCTCTCCCCTCATCTTGAATTCTGTGATTTCTAGTTTTCCACACATTAAAGGCTTTATTTAATCACATAAATATGTGGATCACAGCTTGCAAATTACTTACATTTGGTATTTTAGAGTCCAAGAGCTACGTGAGGAGAAACTACCCAATGCACAAACAATACAATAAACAACACAATAGAAACCCTACTGTTTGTAAAACTAGGCTTTCCTTCAGCTGGGTATGTGTACACCTATGTCTGTCCTCCTAAAACTGTTTCAGTAGCCCCACACACGCACATAAAAATGCTAACTGCTGCATCTCTGTGGCCCAGCATTTCTCAGAATGTTTGCCCAGGACATATTAGCAATGTACAGTGGGGAGAGGCACAGGGCCACGCACATTTTGAAGACTGTCCCTGCCTCCTGCATGCTCTCCAAACAACCATACTACTCAGGGCAGTGCTGCATGACACCTGAAGTCCCACCAGAGCATTCCCTTAGTAGCCTGTGCAGAAGAAGAGCAGGTGTTTCTGACACCCACATAAACAAAGCCACATAAATGAGATACTGCTCTATGTGAAAAGGCTAAAACCACAGGACACAGGGCAGCCTTGTGGAACCTGAGATCATAGGTTAAGGCCAATGAAGAAAAGGCCAGATTCAAAAGGCCATATACCGTAAAGCTTCATTTGTTTAAAATTCTCAGAATGACCAAATCATAGGCAGGACAGTTCAATGTGTGTGAGAGAAACATGTATGTGGATAGGGGGAAGAATGATCTTGCAAAGGGGCAGCAGAACAGAGAAAGCACCCGGCAGACAGACACCCCACACCTGTATCTTCTCTGCAATGGTGGCTGTAGAGATGTACACTCACAGAAAATAGGTCTAAAAACCTTTCCAGTGTTTTAACAGCCATTAGAGTGTTGGCTTCTGGTTGCAAAATATGATAATTTTGTGAGACAATGAGTGACTGTGTGCTGGATCATCTCCAAACTGTTTTTACAGTTTATCATAAAGCAAAATAGTATCTCAAAGTAAGTTAGAATTGGGGCTGAAGAGATGGCTTATCAGTTAAGAGCACTTGCTGCTCTTGTAGAAAACCAGAGTTTGGGTCCTAGCACCCATTTTGGGGAACTCACAACCACCAACTCCAGCTTGAGGGATTCTGTTCTGATACTCCTGACTTCTGTGGGCACCTACACTCACATGCATATACCCAGACACGGGTACACACATACACAATTTTAAAGTAATAAAAATAAACAGGATGAAAATATCACATAGAACTAAATACACTTGCAATGAGTGGACTGGAGCAATGTTCATTTCTTGTTTGGAAGGAATTTAACAGGGAGTCACAACTGAGGAAAACTGGGAGATAAATTCGTAGTTAATAAAAACACAAAGACATACAAATAAAATATTCTCATGCATGCACACATACATACATACCTGAAAAATTAGAGAACAGTCTTGTATAGGAAGAAAACCTGTTTTTAAGCAGCCACTGCTGTGTTTCCTGGGTTGTAGCTGAAGGCTGAATTTGCTATTAATGAAGAAAAAAAAAGTAAGCATATGTAAAACCATTCAAGATTAAAAACAAAACAAAAACCCAAGTCACTGGTATATCATGAAGAATGTTTAACAGAAAACCTCAAAAGGCCTTATAATCTGAAGTCAGAACACAGCTGATGATTGACCACCCACACAGCTTGGTTAGAATGTTTAAGATGAAGGCCCTTAACAGTATTTGACATTTTCAGGAAAAGATACTTACTTCCCCAGATGCCTGTGCAACTCCATCTCCCTGGTGATTTGGGGATGAAGAATTGCTGGAGAAAGGAAAAGGAACAGTTTTAACTTTTTTTTTTTTTAAAGTCAAGCAATGAAAGGTTATTGCATAAGTAATTTGAAATAGGACAACACTGTGCAAAGAGCTGTGAAAGTCTGCAATAAGAATACAACACAGTAGGGTACAGAGATGGGACAAAGACAATGACAGCACCACCATGTGTGAGGTAGACACGCAGTGAAAAGTGTCCTCTTGAGTCTATACAGGTGCCAGGAAAATGGGGAAGATATGCATTTATTTAATTAGGAAAATAAGTAAAATTAAAAAGATAAATAGCTAAACATAACTATAAAACACTCTAATAAAACTGGCTATAAGAAAGTGACTCTAACTAAACATACAAATCTCCCTCTTTAATATATCTATTTGGATGGAGTTACAGAAACTTTTCAATATTCACCCATGAGAAATGAGGAAATGAAACAAACACGTGCCACCATCCTTGTGAGTCTAAGGTATAAAGAGTCTAAGGTTTAAGGCATAAAGAAAACTGCAAATAATTTCAGAGAACAGGCACCTCCCATTCCTGAGCAGGGTTCCTCTCTCAGGACCAGCTTTTCACCACCTCTCGACCTTACATTATTCTCCATTCACCAGAACCTAAGCCCCTTCCAACAGGAATTTGTCTGGCCATATAAATATCTTAGCACCAAGGACCATGCTGGGAATACAAGGGGCTCTCAGGAAACATACAGACATCTAAAATATACAATTCAAAGCTCATCTCTAAGATCACAGCCATTTGCTAACACACCCAGACAGGTAACATAAGAGATTTCTTGCTACACATTGGCTTTCTGCTATCCCAGTCTATGATATTTTTTCTACTTGGATTTTTTGTTTTTGTTTGGTTTGACAGACAAGGTTTCTTGGTATAGCCCTGGCTGTCCTGAAACTCACTCTGTAGAGCAGGCTGGCCTTGAACTCAGAGATCTGCCTGCTTCTGCCTCCTGAGTGCATACATTTTTCTACTTGTAAACAAAACCACTACATGAAAACAGGCTCCTGACTAGTTATTCCATCTCCAAAGAGAAAAAACAGATTTTGTAGTATTTCTTACCAGACCCTGTCAACAAGACTAGACTATATAAAGAGAACTTTCCCCTGCCATCTAAAGCTTTTATAATTTTTCTGCACCAAAAGAAACTTCCTAAAAGCAGGAACTTCTGAACTACTGTCCTCCGGCAAGGCAGCAGAAGCTGAAGGCTGATAGCGGCCTCAGGCCTATGCAGCTCCCACTCTGAACTCCCTGTGAAAGCCTTAATAGAAAGCACATTCAACAAAATCCAGAGGTCTTGATCTGAAAGCCACCTTAGTCTTAAGAAAACCAAAGATCCTTTCTTTAATCTTAAATACCCAACTAAAACTACACTGAGAAACTATAGTGCAAAACAAATAACAAACAACAAAACCTATGTCATGTAGTAAACTTTGTGCTTTGTCGTCAATGCAATCTTAACATATCCATATCAGCGCTTCACGTCAGTTGCTCATCCTATGTCCATAACTGTGTACCCTGTTAGTGCTTTCTTCAATCTCTCAACGACAGAGACAGCCTCTGCCTTAAGAACTCGTCTTCCCCTTTGTTCAGATAGGGTCTTGTTATATAGCCCCAATCTGGCCTCAAACTCACAATCTTCCTGTTTCAGTCCCTGGAGAAAATTCCACCCCCTCCCCTTTCTGCAGTTACCGTGTTGTCAGAGTGCATGTGACTCGATGCACAAAGATGCACGCAGGTGAAGACTCATATGACCTAAGTACAGGCTGTTTCCTATCACCCGACACAGACACACATAAATGACCGCATGGATGGGGACTCGTAGGAGCAACGGTTAGGTGCAAGCACACGGCCATACAAACCAGATACCTGTCTGGGATACTGCACGTGCTCTGCTGTGAGGAGGTGAAAGTGGGCGCTGGGGAAGGGCTGTTATTCACATAGGCTGTGGGGGTGTCAGGCCACGGAGAACACTAAGGATAGAAACAGAAATGAGTTAACAACATGCTTCTTAAATGTGTGGAAGAAGCACTTGTGTAATCTGGTCTCTAACTGACCCAATGCAAACTTATAAACCACAAGATACCTGGTGCCTATTAGACATGTATCAAATTTACCCTGTGCAGCAAAAGACATTTTAGCTTTTAAAGATAACCTGAGTGATGATAGCAGCAAAATTTATCAAGACACTTTAAATATATTTGCTTTCTAAAAGCACCCCCCACACACACACACACTTCTTCCTGCATCTTCTGTCAGGTGCTCCGACAGACACATCTCAAGGTTTAAAAACAGCAGACAAGGGATTCACAAGCAACATCTGACATCACACAGTGATCTAGGTGTGACTAGGTCCTGTTTATTGCTCATATGCCTGTCCAGGAAGCAGCCTCATCAGTACCTGCTTATTACCTTGATATAAATAAGATTTATTGAACAGGCTAGCACGCAAGCACACCAACTGTGCATGTATGCTGTCAGAGTGTGTGTGTTTTCTGAAAGGGATATGGTGGACTGAATATCTCTCAATCTTAGGAAAAATTTTGACAAGGGACAGAGCAAGATACAGAAACACACTATTACAGTTAGCAAAACTAAATAAGCCAAGGTCCAGAGCATGCTGAGCAGGCTACAATAGTCAAGTAGAAACCTTCCCTTCTGAGCTTCACAAATAGCTACCTAACACTGGGTATTTCTTTCTACAACTATTCTGTTGAGGATGTCAGTTTCAAAGGTTCCCCTTTATAATCAGCCGGATCCCATTTGAGAAAAAGGCATGACATCTGACCTCAGCACTGAGGTTTAAGACTCTCCAGAGCCAAGTAAATGACAGGAGAATAGCCACTCCTGAAATACGTGATTCTCATGACTAAGAGTTTTTCTCCAAGTGATGTGGCTTTCAGTTCTTGCTTTAACTACTATGGTCCTCTGGCAGATACTAAATCATCTACAAAGATCACTGTCTAGCTGTAGAGAATTCAAAAGGAATGTCAAATCTTGAATGATACCGACAAATGTTATCTAACAAAATTTCTCATACCTATTTTAAAAAAATCTAAGCTGGGCACGGTGGCACACACTTATAATCTTAGCACCTGCGGGGAAGTTTCAGGCCAGCCTAGTCTCAAAAAAATAAGGAAAAAAAAATCCAAAAAACCATGTTTATTTTTTTCTCTCTTATTTGTTTATGTATACAGTATTCTGCAGCCTAGAAAAGAGCACTAGATCTCATTACAGATGGTTGTGAGCCACCATGTGGTTGCTGGGAATTGCACTCAGGACCTCTGCAAGAGCAACCAGTGCTCTTAGCCACTGAGCCATTTCTCCAGCCCCCTGTATCTGTTCTCTTTATTCAAGATGCATTTACAAAGAATTTTTTTCCCTTGGTTTTTTTGAGACAGGGTTTCTCTGTGTACCTTTAAGAGTCTGTCCTGGAACTCTCTCTGTAGACCAGGCTGGCCTCAACTCACAGAAATCCACCTGCCTCTGCTTCCTGAGTGCTGGATTAAGGGTATGTGCTACCACTACCACCCAGCTGAAATTCTATATTTATTAACTGTACTTCAAAATTTGTATAATTGCCTTCCAGGTGGTAGTAAAGCACGCCTTTAATCCCAACACTCGGGAGGCAGAGGCAGGCGGATCTAAGTTTGAGGCCTAAGAGAGTTCCAGAATAGCTAGGGCTATACAGAGAAACCTGTAGTGAAAAATCCGAAACAATCAATAAAAAAATGTATAACTTTTAATAAAGTGGCCCCAATGATTTTTTAATTACATTACCTATGTATGTATGTATGTATATATGTATGTATGTGTGTGTCTATGTGCGTACACATCTGCCATGCCATGTACGTAGAGGTCAGAGGACATTTGGGAAAGTCTGTTTTCTCTTTCTATCACTTGAGTCTTGGAGATCAAACTTACTTAGCTGGGCCTGGCACTATACACCAATTTTTAATTTCCTACCTAAGCTTAATCTATAGTCATAAGAAATTTTAAAGATTAAATTCAAGTCAGGCATGGTAGCACATGTCTACAACCAGGCTCAGGAAGTGGTGGCAAGGAGATTAAGTTTAAGGCCAATATCAGCTACATGAGACCCTAACTCAAAAACAAAATTAAAAACAACAAAACCTTTTCTTTCCCATTTATGAAAATCTACCGTAGTCAGGAGTGGCTCATGCTTTCACTCCAGAATTTAGGAGGCTGAATGAGGAAGATGGCCGTGAGTTTAAGACTAGTAAGACTCAGAAAGCCAGAAACTATATTGTAAAGAGCTGGGGTTACTGAGTTGGAGAGATGGCTCAGCAGTTAAAAGAACTTGTTTTTCCAGGGCTCAAGATTTGGTTCTCAGCACCCACGGCGCAGTTTACAACCACCTGTAACTCCACTTCCAGAGGATCGGACACCCTCTTCTGACTTCCTGGGCACTGTACACATGTAATTCACAGACATTCATGCAGGCAAAATGCTCATACACATAAAATAAAAATAAATAAATCTTAGCCAGGTGGTGGTGGCGCACGCCTTTAATCCCAGCACTCGGGAGGCAGAGGCAGGCAGACATATGTGAGTTCAAGGCCAGTTTGATGTATGAGAGCTAGTTCTAGAACAAGCACCAAAGCTACACAGAGAAACCCTGTCTCAAAAAAACTAAATAATAAATAAAAAATAAATCTTAAAAAAATTGAAGTTATCATGACAAGACTTCCAGGCATAAGGGTATAATCACATTTTAGAGAACATTTAAAAGGAACAGAATACAAAGGTGAGAACAATAGATGATAGGAGTAAAATTCAGTACTAAACAAAAGAAATTTGAAATGTCCATGATACCTCGATTTTGTGGGCTACTTCCTCCAGATTAAAAATAGTTTTAAGTTTCAATTTTTTTTTTTTTTTTTTTTTTTTTTTTTGGTTTGGCTTTGGCTTTTCAAGACAGGGCTTTTCTGTGTAACCCTATCCTCAAACTAGCAGAGATAAATAAGTTTTAGTAGTTTCAGTTTAAGAATTATAAATTCAGATATTCAGCATGCCATGAAATGCTTCCCTTGCATCTGTTCAAATTATAATGAAACTTTTGGATGCCAGTTTGAAAATAATCAACAGAAAAAAATCATCTTGTTCAAAGTTTTCTTAGCCAAGTGTTAAGAGCACTAACATGAAGCCCAGAGCCTAAACTGAGGCCTCTCCAGGCAGAGCCCGCCCATGTCTTAACAGCTACCCAGCATGGACATAGATAGGGAAAGAAAATAAATCCCCAGTATCCCTCACATCTGACCAACTATGGACCACTCAAAAGAAAGTAAAGTCACTGCAGAGACTGTTCCAAGACCACCACCTTTCAAAGCAGAAAATGGCGTGACTGGTCAACTCTAGCAATGGCCTTACTACAGATTACATTTATTCCACATGAAAATACCTGTTGTTTTAAGATAGAGCCCCTTTGGTCTTACTGAGTATCACTTTCTCCTCAGTTCACACAGTGTGAAGTGCCCCTGCCTGTAACAGCACATCTAACCATGGGAACATGGACTGCCACTCTACTCCATGCAAGACCACCTTTCTCCTAATAAAAATATTACAACCAAACATACATATCTGCATAACTCTTAATATTCAAAGCAACATCTCCCCAAATATACCTTAGGAATTACTGCCCGCTCTTTGAGAAAATAGAGCTATCTCCAAACAAGTTGGTGTGGCACAGGAGACCGCACGCTTACTCACCGTACACTCATCTAGTTCATATTTACAAATGTAGATGCTTTTACTATCACAAGAGGAGTATTTAATCTGGGGTTCTGTTTGTTTTGTGGAACTAAAGAGCAAACTCAGGATCATAAGTGAGCCGGGCAAGCACTGGAGCACACTAATGGGTACCCACAGCCCATGGTGCTGTTAACAGCAAGTGTAGTACTATTGCTCATGTTCCTGAAGGCCCTGCCAATAGTCTCGACCTGTGCAATTCCGGTTTCAGTGCACTGCATATGTAGTATTTTCCCACTGAGATTAAAGAATGAGGACACACTGTCATCTGCACACTGTGGCAGCCCAGGAGTAAGCCAAACATCAACAAACAACAAAGGGTTTGTTAGACATCATCTCCTGGGAACTGGCAGAAGGGAAAATTCAGTTTGGGACCCTGTCATTCAGCACATTTTAGATTTTATCAAGACTTCTGGATATATATCTTTATAACTGAAAGTCCAAAACTTGCAAGAAAGGTTGCTCCCAGCCCCTTTACAGATATTTAGAGATACACAAGTGCTGCAGCTATGATCTTGGTTAAGGGATTCATGATCTGGATCCTGCATTTTGAAAACAGGTTTCCAGACTGTAGTCTAACCAACTCGAGAAGCATCATACCCAAACCAAATGCAGCCAGGGGGCAGGCAACAAACTTAAGAAGATGTGAAATCCCAGGCGTGAACTGCTGACGTTTTGCATATTTTAGACTTAAGAAGCAGTAAGAATTTACTACTGACTTCCTCATCTTTGGATTGGCTCTAGACTAAAGCAGATTTACCTATCAATCACACCAGAACCAACTTCTTTAAATTAGACAAATTGCTTATAACGCAAGTTATAAAGGCAAGTGACTTAAGCTCCCAAGATCCCCTCAAAAAATGTACTAAGAACATTTGTAGATTTTCAGAAGAATTAGGAGTTAATAAAACATAAAACTCGAGAGCAGACATTTGGGGAAGGGAGCATTTAGAGGGTCTGACTGTCTCCAATTTAAACTAAAATAGCCCAGTTAAAAAAAATGCAGAGAATCAGGCGTGGTGGCTGCAATCCTAGTACTCGGCAGGCTGAGGCAGAAGGACATGCCAACCTGAGCAACATAGTGAGTTCTAGGCCATGCTGAGCTAGTGTCTAAAAAAGAATAAAAAAATAAATGAATGAATAAATAAAAGAAAATGCAGCATGTGCTCCCAGTGCCCTGAGATTCAAGCATGCATAAAGAATCATTTCAATATTGCTTTAAAATGGAAATGATGTCCCTGTGATAGTCCTTGTGACATTGACCTTCAAAGTCCATAATTAATCATAGAGAATTATAAAAGTAAAAATCCATTTTTGGGACCCTAATAATACAAACAGTGCAATAATGAACAGAGTGCTCAAAACAGTTATTTTAAGAAATTCTTTAACATTTCTCCTCATATTTAATAAGGGTATATAAGCTGATTTAAATTTGAAATCAGAACAATCCTCTGTGGACTGCTGGACAGAGTTGTGTCATAAAGACTTGCTATATTTAACCTGACAAAGCTCAATCAAAACCTTCACTATTTGTTCCAGAGGGTTCTGGGGTTAAGTGCAGCAAGGTCACCACTGTGGTCTGAAGCGTTACATCACAATGCAGGTGCCAAGAGGAAACACTAGACAAAGATGGTTTTTACCAGTGCTGCCAAAGAGGCTTTTAAAAGCACAGACAGACACACATTCTGATAGTGCATGCAGGGGACTGTGACACAGAGTACTGCACATGTTAATGTCAAGCTTGCTGCCATCATTTAACTATCTATAAATTTTCTTATTAGGTAAGTATACACGTTAAAAAAAGCAAAACTTTTCTTAACTACATAAAAATGATTTAAAATTAGTCAAGTAATTTCAATTATCCTGAAGGAGTTGTATGTGTGAAGGGGAAGAAGGAAGGGGGAGGGGAAGGGAACAAGAGAACAAGTTGGAAAACATATCTCTGAGTGTCGTTCCCTCCAAAACCACCCAATATGGTCAACATCGTTTATGCTTTGTTTTAAAGTGTTAGATTTAGGAAATTTTCCTCAATGAGGAACAAACAGAAAGCAGAAAGTCTAAACAAAAGCAAATTAAATCAAGACATGGACATAAAAACAATTTTGGCTTTACTTTTCCATGAAGTTGGTCCTATATCTAACACTGCACAAGGGTTCTTGCACAATGAAAAGAGAAGCAGAAGTCCCTTACACTGCCTCGCTTTGCCAGAGAATCACCGTAGTCTGCTGGCAAAGTCCGCTTGCTGGACTTTTTCTGCTCATGTTCAACTGCATCTTCAATTATAGGCTCAAGCCTCATCTGGACAAACACCAAAGATTGGGGTCAATGTCTTTTCATTATACAAAGAAAGACCTAATACCCTGTTTCATGTCTTTGTGCTCAATTAAACAAATGTATGACTAACAGGATTCAAAATTAAAGAAAATGCAAAACCCCAGCAGTGACAAAAATTGGACATTCTAGGCCCCCACTTAAATCTCTTGTCAATTGCAAGGTTTTAAGGTCTGAGACCTCATTGGGATTTCAGCATCTTCATTCAAGATCCCACCCAGGCAAATTAACTCATAAAATCCCCAAACTTAGGTAAGACATGTGCCCACAAAATCCTCAGAATATCAGGTCAATCCACCGCCCAGCCTTCCCAATCCTTATGTTGCAACACTTCTGCAAGGTCCTGCTAACACGCAAACCTCCTTGTTTCCAAAGCCAAATGCTGAGCCGCATTACCTCTGTGAGAATGGTGGTGTCGTAAGATGGCTGGTACTTTTCTTTTTCATGAGCTGTTCTCTTTTCCATCTTTTCTCGGTCAGTTTTTTGTTTCCTATCTGCACCTTTAGGCTTAAAAACAAAGTAGATGACATCATTCATCTGGCTGTACACAACTTTAAAGGAAAACTGAGAATCCCTCCTGGTTTTCATTGCTTACCTTAAAGACTTTAATTTGGCAGCTAGCTGAGTGAAGATGATCTGTGTATTCTCCATTTTCATTCTGTTTAAAGGTGTCAACCTGGATCCTAAAAGGCACTCCCTTTTCACCTCCATGCTTACGTGGGGTGAATTCTGTGCTGATGCAGTGTACCTACAAAAAAAAGCCGAACCACATTCAAAAACTTTCCACTGAGGGTCTATTTTATTCCCTCATGGATGTACATACAAGATCCCTTAAAATACCAAACAGTCAAATTATCGCATGAATTTCCTTAGTTATTCTGAATACAGGCCTCCTTTCAGAACTCCTGCATTTCTGGACTCACTGGACTCCAGCAACCCTTGTTTCAGTGCCTCTCCTCTCACGGTGAGGAAAGCACAGAAGCAGCTGCGCACTGTCACTGCCTTCACCCCAACAACACGCTCTCTCAGACCCAGGGTCCTCCACCCCTGCCACACAGCCAAGCTTGCTACTGCTTCTCCAAACACACCAATTTGTGAGGCTTTGCCGGGCAATTTGCAGTCCCTAAAGCTTCATTATTTATCCAATTTGTATCCATTTAAACTCTCCAGCTCAACCTTTCCAAGTTCTGGAAGAATCCTGAGTCAAAATTCATTTTCACCACCCCCTGCCCCCCACACCACTTCAGAAAACAGCCCAAGGATACAACATGAAGTTAGCAAGCAGCAAGACCATGGTCATTTCTGACTGCCACAAAGGCATGCCTCTTCAAATGATATGCAATGTGAAAAGCTCACCTCTAAATATGATTTGCACAGCCTAAGATAAGGCCAGCTTTATCATTCTTTTTACTACAAAACTGTTTATTCTATTGGACAAACACTAATATCATGTGACAATATTCAACCAATATGAATCACGTCATCATCATGATGGGAATATTTTATAGACAACCCAAACACTGAATGCTAATGATCCTTAGAGCTGATGCAAACACAGCTTACTTAAGCTGGCCAACAATTAAATGGCTATTCCCTTCTATATAATGACTACCTACATAGTAGTTAAAATTCCACCACTTACAAATTTGCACACTATATATTAGTTATTTTTGGGTTTTAAATATGTAATCATAACATATCTTGGATACACAAAAATGTTTATGGGTAAAATAGAGTGGAGTTTGCTTTAAAATATGCCAACAGTGCCTGGTGTGGTGGTGCAAAGCTTTGATCTCAGCACTCAGGAGACAGAGGCAGGTGGATCTCTGTGACATGATGGACACATGAAAAATCCACTATCATTATCTCTTCATTTGTGGAAGCTTTAAAGTTTATGAACTTTACATAATGTTTTAAATAATGTTATAAAAAATATTAAACCTGAAATTTTTTTCAATAGTATCCTTTTAAATGGCAGTTTTTGTTCTCTATTATTGTGAACACCAATAAAAAATAAAATTAAAGACAGGTGGTGGTGGCAAACACCTTTAATCCTAGCACTTGGGAGGCAGAGTTAAAGAACAACCTGGTCTACAGAGTGAGTTCCAGGACAGCCAGAGCTACACAGAGAAACCCTGTCTTGAAAAACAAAACAAAAATTAAAAGCCCAAAGTATGGTGGCACACTGTATATGGCGAGCTCCAGATCATCCAAAGCTACAAAGCGAGATCCTGTCTCCAAAATAAACAAAAAACAAAAAACAACATAATAATAATATTGCCAAGCCTGGTGGTACACCTTTAATCTCAGAACTTGGCAGATCTCTGTGAATCTCACTATGTAGCCAGCCTGGGCTACATAGTGAGTTCCAGGACAGCTATGGCAATGTAGAGACCCTGTCTCAAAAAGCAAAACAAAACAAAACAAAAAAATTTATTACGATTACCCAATGTCTTTTATGTCTATGACTAATCTAATAAACCCATTTTCACTGTATGTAATTTTTTTAATAATGTATTTTTATTTTCTGTGCATTGGTGATTTGCCTACAGGTATGTCTGTGTGAGGGTGTCAGATCTCAGAGTTTCAGGCAGCTGCTACCTGCCATGTGGGTGCTGGGAATTGAATTCGGGTCCTCTGGAAGTGGAAGTCCTACTGCTCGCTGAGCCATCTCTCCAGTCCCTTAACTGTGTGTATTTTTTGTTTTAAAAAGCATTACATTATAATTTACAAATGAGAAGTACTTTCATGAGACAGGAATTCAACCTTCTAAATGACTTGGGCAGTATGCTTCTAACAACATAAAATGGCAAACCTGAATGAAGGCAGATGTGCGCTTTGCAGGGTCCCACAGAAATTCAACTGCATTTAACTGGCTTGGATTTGTCCTTGTGTCAATTATTCCCACAGACATTGGAATATCTGTATGTTCAAACACAAGTTACAAAAAAAATGTATCCATTTTAAGTAATTAAAAGTCTTACAATTTGAGCCTGGTGTGGTAGCACACTCAAGTACATTCCCAGCTATTTGGGAGGCTGAGGTATGGGGGAAGGCTTGAGCCTAGAGGTTCAAGCACAGCCTGGGCAGCATAATGAAACCCCATCTCAAAACAAAATAAAACAAAAAATCAAAACAAACAGAAACAAAACAAACTTAAAACTTACTATATTATGTTCTATGGAAATAATTAATCCATGTTGAACTTCCCTTCAACGTTCTCCGTAGTCAACCTTGTCTTCAATATCAAATCCACCTAACAAAAATCACAGTTTCTCCTACCACGGCTTGTATTTCATTTCATTAAGAATATGATGGACGGTGCCAACTGAGGTTTAAGATAGCTTCAAAATCATACAGTTCCTGGTGGAGGTTACTGTAGCACCACAAAACTACTGCACTTTCAAGCATAAAACAATTCTTAAGACACAGATCTACTGACACAAAAGCTGCATCCACGCGATGAATTTTTACATGGTGCCAACATGTTAATGGACATAGCTACACAGCACCTTCATCTCCATGGTCTTTGACAGCCACCTGTACCTAAATCAAGAAGTCTGTCTCCTGGGCGGTTCCACTTCCAGCCTTCAAGCTGCTGATGCTCTGTATACTGTAGCCGTCTGTCATGGAACACCACCCTTATGATGCTCTGTGAAAAAGGGAGGAAAGTGAGCATTTCAACCACTCCAGCTAAAAGGCAGAGCATTTAAAAACAAAAACATATTAACCAGTAATAGATGAGCAATCAAAACCGGGTTCTGCTTTAAATGCTCCTCTGTGTAGTTGGGCATCATGACTCACACCTAAATGCCAGCACTTGGGAGGCTGAGGCAGGAGGACTGCTCATCCTGGGTCACATAAACAATTTCAAGCCAACAGAGGCTATATAGTGACATCTTAGTTTCAAAATAAGAGAAACTACCTTTCTACTGTGAACTTTTCTACTCTTGGATACCTGGTTTATAATACACTTACTTAGTTACCAGGAATTATAACTAAATATTTTGTACAAAATTTTTCCCCCTGAAACATGGTTTCTCTGTGTAACAGCCCTGGCAGTCCTGGAACTCCCTTTGTAGACCAGGCTGGCCATGAACTCATGGAGATTCAGCTGAGCACTGGGATGAAAGTTGTGTGCCACAACTGCCTAGTTAAAAAGTTTAATTTATAAAATAATTCAATACTAAATTCAAAAATCAATGTATATTACCATGAAATTAGTGAGTAGGAATTAGATTTCTATGAGAAAATACCAGCTGCCCAAAAGAATTATGAAAGATGAAAAATATCAGATAGATTGGTAACCTCTGACACAACAGTAAAATGTATTCATCTTAATACCAGCTGTAATGATTCATGCCTGCAATCCCAAAAGTTTAGAGGCTAAGGCAGGAGATTTTAAGATTAAGGCCAGCTGGGCTACAAATGCAACTGTCTCAAAAACAATAATTGCTAGAAATTTCTCTAAAAAGACAAGCTGGTGAGGTGACTTAGAGGACAAAGGGCTTGCCGGTCACCTAAATTCAATCCTGGGAACCCACATAAAAGTGGGAAGAGAGAGGGGCTGGAGAGATACATCAGCAATTAAGAGCATTGTCTGCTCTTCCAAAGGTCCTGAGTTCAATTCCCAGTAACCACATGGTGGCTCACAACCATCTGTAATGAGGTCTAGTACTCTCTTCTGGCTGGCAGTTGTACACGCAGACAGAATATTGTATATGTAATAAATATTTTTTAAAAAGTGGGAAGAGAGAATTGACTCCATAAAATTTTCTTCTAATTTACACACACACACACACACACACACACACACACACACACACCGAAATTAAATAAATCAACAAAAACTACAAAAATCAAAAATAATCATTCTAGCTGGGCCTAATGATTCATGCTGATATTAGGGGAGGCTGGAGGGTCAGAATATGAGACTAGTCTAGGCTCTAGAGTGAGTCCAAGGTCATCCTTCACAACTTAGTGAGTCCCTGTCTCAAATTTTAAACATATAAAAAAAGTAGAGCAAAGCCTGATAGCTCACAGCCGTAGCCCAGCACTGCAATGCCATAGGACGTCTGAGGCTTGAGCTACATGACGAATATCAAGCCACACGAGTCCACCAAAAAGTCAAAGGGTGGTCATGATGGGAGTGGCTTGAGGTAAAATATACAAAACACTGGAAGGGAAATAAATATTCTGAGTAAAAGGAGACTTTACCTATAGAATTAACGCTAGATAAAGGGGCCAACTACCAAGCCAAGGTGGCATAGGCCTGGAATCCCAACATTTCAGATGCTGAGACAGTAGGATCAGGAAATCTAAGTCGGTCTAGGCTATGTTACTTGATGGAGGAAGGTCATTGGTTAGTTATAATAAACCAACTGCTTGGCCTCATAGCTTAGAACATAGATGGGAAGAGTAAACAGAATAGAATTCTGGGCGGAAGAGGAAGTGAGGTCAGACTCTACTCTGCTCCCGGACAGGATGGACGGAGGCTAGAATCTTCCCGGTAAGCGCACCTTGGGGTGCTTACACACATCATTAGAAATGGGCTAGTCCAGATGCAAGAATTAGCCTGTAAGGGCTAGAGTTCATGGGCCAAGCAGTTCTTAAATGAATACAGTTTGTGTGTTGTTATTTCGGGCATGAGCTAGCCAAGCGGCCGGGGTGTTGGGGA
>NW_026067915.1:13926502-13953893 GCF_014885135.2 Alexandromys fortis | reverse complement strand
GTAAACAGAATAGAATTCTGGGCGGAAGAGGAAGTGAGGTCAGACTCTGCTCTGCTCCCGGACAGGATGGACGGAGGCTAGAATCTTCCCGGTAAGCGCACCTTGGGGTGCTTACACACATCATTAGAAATGGGCTAGTCCAGGTGCAAGAATTAGCCTGTAAGGGCTAGAGTTCATGGGCCAAGCAGTTCTTAAATGAATACAGTTTGTGTGTTGTTATTTCGGGCATGAGCTAGCCAAGCGGCCGGGGTGTTGGGGACGCAGCCCCGCCGCTCTTATTTCAACAGTTACTGAGTTCAAAGCCATCCTGGGCTGTATAAGGAGTCTTAGGTCAGACTAGGATCCAAAGTTAGACCCCATCATTCATAAATAAAAATCAAACAGATATAGCACATCAAATATGTTCAACTCAACTTCTATACCACCTCTGGCAATATACCATTTAAGTCCCAGGTGCCTCCAAATTTAAGTTGTACAAAGATCACAGGGCCAATAAATCTTAAAAGATGTGATTTTTTTTTCAATAAATTCATAGGCATCCATGTTCTCTTTTGTTATTTTGTCCCATCGCAACCTGTCTCCCTCACCAGGACTAAACCCAGGGTCACTGAGCTAAATCCCCAAACCCCTCATCCATATTCTTAATTCTACACCCTCAGGATATAATTGGGTATATTCTAACATATTTAATAGAAGAAAAATCATACAAGTGGCTTATCAACTGAATGGTGAGCTAGAAGTAAAATCTCTTAAATGAACTCTTTCTCAATCAATGAACTCAGTGTTTATATAAACTAGTGATGGAGGTGGGTCTTGTATCTTATCTGTTGCTTTCATTGGTTAATAATAAAGAAACTGCCTCGGCCCTCATAGGACAGAAAATTAGGTAGGTGGAGTAAACAGAAGAGAATGTTGGGATAAAGAAGCTGATTGATTGAGTCGCCATGATTCTCCCACTCCAGACAGATGCAGGTTAAGATCCTCCCTGGTAAGCCACCTCATGGGCTACACAGAATATTAGAAATGGGTTAGAACAATATGTAAGAGCTAGCCAATAAGAAACTGGAACTAGCCGGGCCAGGCAGTGTTTGAAAGAATACAGTTTCTGTGTAATTATTTCGGGCATAAGCTAGCCATGCGGGCGGTCGGGTGCCGGGGACGCAGCCCCGCCGCTCCCTCAACAAACTAGTGTGATGTCAACAGGACAGAACCATCTGGTTGGTTTTGGAAGCAGCTCCTTCTTTTATGGACGGCCAGTTGAAGGCGTAAGTCACAAACAAGGCAACACCAGTTTGGAGTTATGATTAATAGGGTGTTATTTATTTAAAGGGGAAAAAAACTTACAGATCACAATCCCAGACAACAGCCATCTGCACAACCAGGAAGGGAGTCTAGTCTCCAGCGGAGCAGGAAGAGAAGAGAGCGAGCAGAGGAAATAGCCGCTTTTTTAAAGGGAGAGAGACCACGCCCCAATGGGCTGGTATCACAGCAGTTATTGGTTGGAGGGGCGGAAAGACCTCCCGCAACACCTCCCCCTTTTGTTTAAGTAAGAGAGTTCTAAACCTACTATGAAATTATACACAATAAGTATATAACTAAAACTGAAAAGAGTTTAGTTGTTGTGATGGGTTTTTCTATACATAACTAAACTAACTTTTCTGTTTCCTGGTTCCCAACAACTGTTAATTTCCATGTCACATACAAATAAGCAAAATATAGCATAAAAAGCCCAAACTTCTAAAATAGTAATTTTTCTAAAGAGATATTTAAAAATTTTTTATAAAGAAGCTTGCATCAATGGCTCAGAGGATAAGGTGCAATTTCCAGATCCTGATGTGAGAAGGTCACTTGTCAATCTGTTGTTTCATTGGTTAATCAATAAAGAAAACTGCTTGGCCTGATACGTCAGAAAATTAGGTAGGTAGAGTAGACAGAACTCCTGGGAATGCTGGGAAGAAGGGAAGTGAGCCAGACGCCATGCCTCTCCTCTCCAGGGCAGATGCAATGAAGCTCCAGCCCAAAATGGACACACACTAGAATCTTCCTGGTAAACCACCACCTCGTGGTACTACACAGATTATTAGATATGGGTTAAAGCAAGATATAAGAGTTAGCCAGTAAGAGACTAGAGCTAATGGGCCAAGCAGTGTTTAAAAGAATACAATTTGTGTGTTGTTATTTTGGGGCATAAGCTAGCCAGGCGGCCAGAACGCAGCCCGCAGCTCCTTCTACAAGATCCCCTGTGGTAGAAGCAGAGAACCGACTCCCTCCATCCTCAGGGTGCTGTGGTGGTTGCACATGCACAAATAAACACATATTTAAAAAACAAATAAAAAACCTCTTGCATGACAACAGCCATTTTTATTCAATCACCACAGAACCCATTACAAATTAAAACAGACTGTCCTTACCTTTACTAATTTTCCACTGATCTCAGGCATATCTCCCATTTTGCGATTATCCAGCATCCGAATTTCATAAGATTGGCCTAATTGAAAGGAATTATGTATCAAAAACAATCCATGTAAAGAACATCACTCTATTCTACATAACTTAATGGTCCCTCAAGATATATAACTACATGACATTAATTAATGTATCGAAATAAGCATATTCAAGTTGATCTTTCTTTTTCCCCCCCCCCTAAGAAATAACACCATTCTGTCCTAATCACAAATGAGATTGTCAATTCACTTTCATTGGCCATCTCCTGGACTTTTTTTTTTTTCTTTTTCAATTTTCTCAAGACAGGGTTTCTCTGTAGCTTTGGTGCCTGTCCTGGAACTAGCTCTTGTAGCCCAGGCTGGCCTTGAACTCACAGAGATCTGCCTGCCTCTGCCTCCCAAGTGCTGGGAATTAAAGGCCTGTGCCACCACTGCCTGACTAGAGACAGGGTTTCTATGTCTAGCCCTGGCTGTCCTCGAACTCACAGAGATCCACCTGCCTCTGTATCCCAAGTGCTGGGATTAAAGCTGTGTATCACCACCACCAGGCATGAAATCCACGTTTTAAGCTATAATTCATGGGGTTTCAAATATGTTCAGAGCTGCACAACTATCACTACTACCAATTTTAGAGCACTTATCTTAAAACAGTCCAAACACAGTGTAATCAATTCCTATGCTCCCCTGTCTATCCCCCTAAACCTCTAGACAATTACTAATCCACCTTCTTAGGGACTTGCATATTACAGATATTTCACAGAAGCAAAAACATAATATGTGGGGTTTTGAAGGTTGCCTTCTTTCAATTAATGTAATGTTTTTCCTTTCTATGGCCAGATATAATATTCTACTGCAAGAACAGACCAAATTATTTCATCTGCTCATCAAGTGATGTATATTTCGTATTGTTTTCCAATGTGGGGGGGTGACAATAAATGGTATTGTGAACATGGACAAAGTTTTTTGGTATGGACCAAGACCAATTTTGATCTGGAAGCCTCTCTGTGTTACTAAATCTAAGTCATATTTGCCCACTATGTCATTTGTACACACACACACACACACAATTTCTGCACGCTGATCTAGAGCACTTAGAAAATTAGGGATAAGCTGCTACAAAAAATTAACCCTGAGGAGCTGGAGAGAGATGGCTCAGTGTTTAAGAGCACTTATTGTTTTACCAAAGGGTCTGAGTTTGGTTCCCTGTACCCATGTCAGTTGCTTACAACTTGTTCTAGCTCCAGGGGCAATAGCACTCACATCCACATTACCTACAAAGACACACATATGCATGCACATAGTTAAATGTACCCAAATTAAAAAAAAATACTACTTCTGGCTTGTTATTAATAACAATGACGTTATAATTTGGTATAAACTGCCAGCTGAATTGTAGATTTTAACTACCAACACCTTACCAATCCTGTGGGCCTATAGAAAAGTATGCAAAGGAGACACTAGACCAGCAGTTCTCAACGTGTTGGTCATGGCCTCCTCAGAGGTCGAATATCAGATATCCTATATATCAGATATTTATGTTAACAACTCATAATAGTAGCAAAACTAGTTATTAAATAGCAATGAAACAATTTTATGGTTGGGGGTCACTGCAACATGAGAAATGAAATTAAAGGGTCGCAGTATTAGGAAGGTTGAGAATCACTGCTCTAGATCATAGAATTATCAACACAAGGTTACCAATATAGGCAAATCACTTGAAAACTGGTGAGGAAAAAACAGTTTAATGGTGTAGGTGGTTCTTCTGTTTGTGTGTTGCTTTCATTGGTTGAATAAAGAGACTGCCTTGGCTTTTTGATAGGGCAGCCTTTAAGTGGAGTAGACAGAACAGAATGCTGGGAAGAAGGGAAGTGTGGCAGACACCATGAATCTCCGGCCTGAGTCGGAAACAGGTTAGAATCTCTCCCGGTAAGCCACGACCTCATGGTGACGTATAGATTATTAGAAATGGGTTGAATAAAGATGTGAGAATTAGCCAATAAGAGGCTAGAGCTAATGGCCAGGCAGTGATTTAATTAGTACAATTTCTGTGTCATTATTTCAAGGGTTAAGCTAGCTGGGCGGCCGGGAGCTGAGACACAGCACATCGCTCCTCTTACTACAGATTGGCGCCCAACGTGTGCATAGTGCATTACTGAAATATTCCTTAATTTTTAGACTATTCCTTAAATTTGTCCGTCATACTGAAAGACTAATAAAAACATATATGACAAGAACTTTAAAATTTTTAAACTAAGACACAGATTGCAACATAATTAACAATGAGTCTTGATTTTGAAAACAGTAACAATTTTTTTAAAAAGCATAGATGCAGTTTTTAAAAAACAAATCATTACACACATAAAATTACATTGAGCCTCACAAGAACTTAGGGAATAAAAGTTTTGTTTTAATTATCTGATTATTCAAAAATGTTGAATAGGAGAGGGAGTGGGAACTTGGATTGGTATGTATAATGCAAAAAAGTTTGTTTTCTTTTTTAAAAAAATAAATAAATTTTTTAAAAAGGGGAAAAATGTTGATTAAAAAGTCAACACTGGCAGGGTGAAGCAAGACTGAGAGCTGCAGGCCAGCCCGAGCTACATAATGAAACACTGACTTGAAAAAGTCAAGTGGGCAGGCCACGTGGAGGTGGCACTCGCCTTTCATTCCAGCACTTGGGAGGCAGAGACAGGCGGATCTCTAAGTCTGAGGCCAGCCTGGTCTATAAAGTGAGTTCCAGGATAGCCAGGACTGTTACACAGAGAAACCCTGTCTTAAAAATCAAACAAATAATAACAACAATAATAAAAAGTGAAGTGGGCAAAGAATGATTTCATACCAAGGCAGACTAAATAGTATCTCTAGAAAGCAACCTGCATGTACCTGTCAGTAAGTTAAATTGCAGATCTTTAGACTCAATTTTGTGACTAATCAAAGGGGGAAAATACAAGAGAGGGACTATTTTAACTTGTGTTACCCTCAAAGGGCTGCCTGTCCAACTCAAGCACTCACAAAACCACCAACAAATGCCTGACATTCCCCATGGTAAACACCAATAAATCAAAAGGGCATGTGAACTTTAAAAAAAAGAAGAAAAGAAAAGGGGGCAGGGAATGCCAATTGAAGACCAAGAGAAGTCAGTCAGCACCCATGAGAGAAACAGAGTGCTGTTCGTTCTAGCATGTGTTCATAAACACTGAGCCATCTCCCCAGCCCCTACAGTCTGAATTTGCCTTCCACACTGTGGTATTTTTCTTCTTTGGGGGTTTAGTAACACAAAAGAACTGCCATGGTTGAAAACTGCTAGTCAGGTGTGGTAGTGCACACCTTTAATCCCAGCGCCAGGGAAGTAGAGGTGGGCTGATTTGAGTTCAAGGTCAGCCTGGTACACAGCACAGTCCCCCACAGCCAAGGTTACACAGAGAAACCCTTTCTCAAAAACATAACAAAAACAAACAAACAAAAACCCCTGAAAGAAAACACAACTGCTAAGTGCTAGGTTGAGTCCACAGCCTTACCTACCTCTAAACTGGCCTTTCTCACATGGATTCCAAAGACAATGTCTATGTGATGTGGGAACTCCTTCAGCCAATAGCCTTTAAGGTACTAGCCCACTTTGGGCATGGTCTTATGTAATCTAAGTGCTGATGAAAAGTGTGAGCAGCCCTCTTTTCTGCTGGATTTGGTTCCAGTTCTCAGGGCACAAAGGACAGCAGATAGCTATCCTTACTGTGAGTTTATCCCCAAATAAATAAATCTTTGTTATATTCCATTCTGGACTATTATGGATCTCTTTGGTACTACTACATCCATGTAGCTGAGTTTAAGCATATAAAAAATTTAATTTATTTTTCTTTAATGTGCATGAGTGTTCTGTTTACTTATTTGCTGGTATCCAAAGAGAAAGACTACAACAGATCCCTGGAACTGGAATTATGAATTGTTGTAGCAGGTGTGTGGATACTGGGAAGTAAACTCAGGCCCTTCCTCTGCAAGAGTATCAAATGTTTTTAAGGCTGGAAAGTCCAGCATGTGGAAGACAGGGGCAGGCAGATTTCTGTGAATTTTGGGCCAGCCTGATCTATACAGTGAGTTCCAGGTGAGTCAGGACCACAAGTGAGACCCTATGTCAGAAAAAGAGCAGCAAATATTCTTAATGGCAGGGCTACCCATGTTCTATCCTCTTATTTCTACAGTCATGACTTTTAGTACCAAAATTAAACAAAAGGAAATGCACTGTGGAATAAAAGTAACTAAAAACATTTTTTCTAGAGTGTACAATATTATAATATAATTTTAAGTCAATAAACGTGCTATTATTTCCTAGAGCCTAAAACCTATTTGCAAAGTAGCTAATATTGGTTAATTAGCATTCATAGCAGAATATTTTCCAAATAGAATTCAGCTCCAAATGAAGAGTATTTGAGTGGACAAAATCATCTTTCCAAGGTTCTTTTTGCTTGCAGAATGAGATGATACTCCAGTGGCTACGAGGAACTAACCACCCAGAATGCAGCAAGGCAGATCAGGTCTCATGGATTCCCTTTCTGAAGACTAAGCTCCCTGGCAAAAGGTGATTGAACCTAGTCAGACCCGGCTCAAAGGAGAACTGGTTACTCTAGGCTGGACTAGTTTCTACTCCAAGATCAAAATCAGGGACCTAACTCTTCTTATAGACAGCTACTCAGACATAACTGGCCAAACACAAAATTGCAGTTTTTAAACTCTGTACTCCTATAGTTTGAAAACACAACTCCTCCCACCCAGCTAAGAATTTTTGTTCCAATTTCTGCTACCTAAAGTTTCCTCTTTCTTTTGTTTTCTTCTCATTACCCAATGGTGCAGGCCTAAAAATAGCTCCAAAAGGCAGGTGAGCATGAGCCTAAGGGGAGCTCCCAGTAAATAACCAATCACAGCATCAGCTCCTGGATACCTGCCAACTCTCCTCTGAATGCTGTCCTTCAACAGGTGGAAATGGGGAGCTCAGCAGTGGAACACCTGCCCTGCATGCATGAAGCCAGCATTTGATCCCCAGCAATGCAGAAATAGAAAGACAGATAAACAGGAGTCAGGGGAAGTCCATTTATTTCCCCAAATATTTAAAGTTTAAAAAAAAATAGTGAACTGTGAGGGACATAGTGGCACACAGTTTTAATCCCAGCAACTGAGGCAGAGGCAGGCAGAGTTCTGTGATTTCAATGCCAGCAAGGTCTACACAGTAAGTTCCAAGAAATATACAGTGAAACCCTGTCTCAAAAGAGAGGGGCACCTGTGGTCCCCAAGCTAGTAGCAGCTTCACCTCAATTTACCAGGAATACAAGTTCCTGGTAGTGTAGTGGCACACACCTTTAACCTCAGTACTTAGCAGCAGGTAGACTCTTTGAGTTCCAGGCCAGTCAGAGATCTTGTCTCAGAAGGGAAAAGAGGAGAGGAGGGAAGGGGAAGATAGGGAGGACATGAGAAAGAGACAAGAAAAGTTCTTGGGTCCTGCCCCAAATGTGCCTCACTCTCAATCTCCCTGCAACTCTGAAACCATTCCCTTGTGTGGAAGTCAAGTACTGGTCAGGACTTTTCCCGATGCATTCAGAACTTTCTCATGGAGCAAGGTCCCGTTCTAGGTGGGCCTGCTGTAGAGTGTAGAACTTGTCTTATACCTACAGCCCTAGGCTGAATCCCAAGCATTCCAACAACAAACAAAGTACCTCTTACTAAAATAGTCAAGAAATAATCATGTTTTTCCTCAGTGCCTAAACAAATCTCAGGATTCCATCCCAAACACCAGTCAACTAACAGAATAAAATAAGATTAAAATGAACATCCTTGCCTTCATGCTGTTTCTTTTGAAAATTTCATGTCCCAACAAATTACTAAGTAAAATTACTTGAAAGTTAAATTTCCAATAAGTGAACCCCAAGTAAGTACTATATATTAAAAGCAAAGTAGGAGACCACACATGGGATTATTAAGGTAAAGAGCCTCATGATTCTAAATTCCCTAACAAGGGAAGTTACAAGCTATTCTTCCACTCAAACTCGAGATCTGCCTGCTTCTGCCTCCCAAGTGTCACTAGGCCCAGTTCCCGTCTACATTTTGTGATATTAGTCATAAATATAAAGCCTAAAACCTATTGTTTAATGAGGTAAAGATTCCATTTAGTGGCCAGGCAGTGATGGAGCACACCTTTAATCCCAGCACCGGGAAGGCAGAGGAAGGTGTATCTCAGAGTTTGAGGCCAGCCTGGTTCATAAAGCAAGTTCCAGGGCAGCCAGGGTTACAAAGAGAAACCCTGTCTCCAAAAACAAAAAAAGAAAAAACTGGGAGGTGGTGGCACACGCCTTTGAATCCCAGCACTCGGGAAGACAGGGGCAGGTGATCTCTGTGAGTTAGAGGCCAGTCTGGTCTACAGAGTGAGTTCCATGACAGCCAGGGCTATTTATACAGAGAAACCCTGTCTCAAAAAACAAAAACAAAACAAAAAATTCCACTTAGTGGCAGAAAAAGAACCACAATGTCCATGAAAGGACTGTTCCTGTACAACACTGCTGGCTCACAGAAAATGAGATTAAGCTTTATAATTTCAGAACCTAATTTTTAATTATTAACAGTCCCATAAGTTACAATACCAAAACAATCTTTAAAATTTTTGTAGATTTTTACATGCTATATGACAAACCATACTAACCTTGGTTCAAGTAAGTGAGAGTCTCGTCATGCAGTTTCACGGCTGGCGAAGTTGCAGCACACATCACATACTGAAAGGGGGGGTGCTTGGCCTCACCATCCAAGGAAAGGCTGGAATCTTCTTGCTTGAAAATGGGCAAGGCTAACACATCACTGAAAAACAAAATATTAAAACTGACCTTTCTTTGTGTTTCAGATATCATACATAAACATAACTCAGGGGTCATTACCATTCATTCAGTGTTCAAGATGGAACCCAAAGCTTTGCATAAGCTAGGCAATGAATTATTTTATTTAAAATGTAAGATAAACTGGAGGGTGGTGGTGCCTTTAATCCCAGCACTTGGAAGAGGCCGGAGATCTCTGTGAGTTCAAGGCCATCCTGGACAGCTAGGACAGTTACGTAGAAAACTACACCCGAAAAAACCAAAACCAAAAAAAAAAAAAAAAAAGTAAGATAAGAGCCTGGGTGGGTGTGGTGCATGCCTTGAAACCATACTACCACCACTACCCCAAAATGGAAAAAACAAGAAATGTTTTGTAGAATAAAACCACTATTAATGCTGATCTGTTTCATCTAAAAGATATTATAAGTCTCCCATTTTTCTAATGAGAGTACATGAGGAACACTCTAATGTTGGGAGTAGTGAGACCCCAGATCCTGAATTTCTTGTAACAACTTGTTTTCCCCTGATTTGAGTGCCTACAGCTGCTCTGAGCACAAGACCTTCAGGAGTTCCTGACCGGGAGAGTGGTTTCTAGTGGGTTTGGCTGGGGCGTGGCTATCTCTATATAATCTGCCCCTGAATACAATAAAGAGAGCATTCTTGGGGCTTTGGTATCAGTGTAAGAAGGTCTGCATGTCTGTCTGTCTTTGTGTCTGTAGTCTCAACCTCCAGCCCCTTGCCCAAAGCTCGGGAACTGGGTTCTAGCGCATAGAGCGTGTGCGACACTCTAAAGTAATAGCTAAAGCTCAGTGGAGGATACTTGCCAACCACACAAGGACCCTAAGCTTAATGCCCAACACCATCACAAACAACAAAAATCATCTGGAATTTTTCTTTTAAAAATCTGTAAACTTGCCAGGTGTGGTGGTACAGGCCTTTACTTCCAGTATCCAGGAGGCAGAGGCAGGTGGATCTCTGTGAGTTCAAGTCCAGCCTGGTCTAGCTTGCAAGAGTTACATAGTGAGACCCTCTCAAAATCAATAAAAAGAACAGTAAACTCTGGCTAGGAATATAGCTCAGATGGTAGAACCTGGGCCACATGACACCCTGTCCTAATCAAATAAAAAAAATTAAACCCCAGATTACCTTTATTTAAAAAGGAAAAAAGCAAATCCGGAGTGCCCAACTACCTGTTTTTAAAGCAGAAACTAAGACTGCTGCCAAAAGACAGGCCACACAGTATCATGGAACCACAAGAAGCACTGAATAAAATGGTGCTTAATAAAATGCTGCCAACAAGCCTGCTACAGCTGAGAACATAAAGCTTTTCGTCTAGTCCAAATCAATGACTTCAACAGCCAACTGTCTACTTTTCTCCCAGGAGTAACCTGCGTCTAGGGTCTTCTGGGACTGTCCACTTTGGGGGCACAGCAGGCTCTGTGTTTAGCAGCATCACTGAGTAGTGATAGTCATCTTTTAACAGTGTACGATTCCATTATTTTTGGTACATACTAACAGAGTCATGCAACCATTACCACTACCCAATTCTAGAACATTTTCCCCCTCAAAACGAAATCTCCTATTGAGTTGGGGAGATGGCTCAGAGGTTAAGAAAACTGTTCTTCCAGAAGTCCCGAGTTCACATCCCAGCAACCACATGGTGGCTCACAATCATCTGTAAGAGATCTGGTGCCCTCTTCTGGTGTGCAGGTATATATGCAGACAGAATAATAAATAAATCTTTTAAAAAAAAAAGAAATCTCTTATTATTGTAACTTCAACTGACCTAGGTTCAATTCCCAGCACCACATGGCAACTTACAACTGTCTGTAAATCCAGTTCCAGGGGATCCAACACCCTAACAAAGACATGCAGGCAAATACTAATGCACATAAAATTAAAAACAAATTACTTTTTAAAGATTTATTTATTTATTATGTGCACAACATTCTACTTGCATGTATGCTGCAGGCCAGAAGCCAATTACGGACAGTTGTGAGCCACCATGTGGTTGCTGAGAATTGAACTCAGGACCTTTGGTAGAGCAGGCAATGCTCTTAACCTCTGAGCCATCTCTCCAGCCCAATCTTTCTTAAACTTATATATAATAAGACTTTGTCTCAAAAAATGGGGAGGCTGTGGCTCAATAGTAGAACACTTGCCCAGCATACACAAGGCCCTGGGTTCAATTCCTGGTAAAAGATGAGGGGAGAGCAGAACAGAGACTGCTTGTGACCCCAAGCATTGAAGCAAGATCACCCCAATTTGATGGTGGTCTCGTCAGTAAGACCATATATTCCAAAAGAAAAAGATGGGACTGGAGAGATGATTAGTGGTTAAGAGTATTTGCTCTTGCAGAGAACCTGAGTTTGTTACCCAGCATCCACAGTGGCTGATTGCTGTTTATAACTCCTGTGACTCTCTCTCTCTCTCTCTCTCTCTCTCTCTCTCTCTCTCTCTCTCTCTCTCTCTCTCTCTCTCACACACACACACACACACACACACACACACACACACACACACACTAAATACAAATGTTTTCAAATTGGTGGGCAGTGGTGGCACACGCCTTTAATCTCAGCACCCAGAAGGCAGAAGCAGGCAAATCTCTGTGAGTTCAAGGCCAGCCTGAGTTCCAAGACAGACTCCAAAGCTACAGGGAAACTCTGTCTCCCTGTAGCCAAAACATACATACATACATACATACATACATACATACATACATACATACATAAAATTTAAAAAAGAAAATGATGACGAAGTTCCAATCAACACAGAAAACATTACAAATTAGATCATTTTATTCCTCTAAACCCACCATCAGCTTGCTTTCAACTAGGGTCCTAACAAAATCACACAAAGCCTAGCCCACGGGGCTCCTCATCCTCACCAAACCTTCCCAACTAACTTCCCAACGTGCCCTTTTCAGGGCTATTTCAGGGCTGGCTCTGCTCTTCTACAGGATGTCCAAACAGCTTATTTCATTTGACTATATTACAAGAGACTTGCAAGCACTCCCGCATTACTCTTGCTAAAACAGATCTGATAAGTTTGTGCCCTCCCTAGCAGAATCACACCCAAAATTGTTTACTCACTGTTATCTAATACAAAAAAGTCATATTTGCTGAGTCAATAAAACACTTAATAATTTAAGATTTTTAAACTATGTTAAGTCATATAGAACAGCTAATATTCGATTTTTGTAATCTTACAAATGGAGAGTCTTTTGAGTATTAAAGACAGACTCTTTTTAAATTTATTTGTTTTTATTTTATGTGTATGGGTGTTCTGCTTACATGATAGTTGTGTACTGTGTGCATGTCTGGTGCCCACAGAGGCCAGAAGAGGGCATCAGATACCCAGGAACTGGAGTTAGAGGTGGTTGTAAGCCACCATGTAAATTCTAGAAATGGAACTTGGGTTCTCTGAAAGAGCAGCCAGGGCTCTTAACCCCTGAGCCATCTCTTCAGCCCAGGACAGAATTATTAAATTGAACAAAAATAAGTAAATTTCATCTTTTAAAACTGGAACTTTTTTTGTTTTTGTTTTGTTTTGTTTTTTGAGACAAGGTTTCTCTGTGAAAACATTTCTGGCTGTCTTGGAACTGGCTTTTGTAGACCAGTCTGGCCTGCCTCTGCCTCCCAAGTGCTGGGATTAAAGGTGTACGCCACCACTGCCTGGCACAAGTGGAACATTTTTTAATGGAAGATACATGGATGCTAGAACAGATCGGATCCTACAATGTATCTACTGAATAGACACAAAATGCACAAAACCAGATAAAACTCTTGATAAGAAAAGCTGAACAATTTATACATTTAGCACTGGAGTTTTTACTTTAAAACCTTAACAAAGCTGGTCAGGTGTGCATGCCTGCCATCCCTACAGAGGCAGGGTCAGGAGTTCAAAGTTATCCTTAGTTACATGTGGAAATGAAAACCAGCTTGGCTACAGGAGACTGCCTTACAAAACAAAGAAACATACTGGGTGTGGTGTTCTACACCTGTAACCCCAGCACTAGAGGCATCAGAAATTCAAGGCCAGACTTGGTGACTACAGAGTGAGTTTGAGCTCAAGCCTGAGCTGTATAAGACCTTATATCAAGGGAGGGGAGAAGAAAAGATAAGCGCTAGAAACTTGATAAACTGACCTTTTGAAGAACTGTCAGGCTCCCTAAATATCTAGCAGTTCAGCTGCTTTCCAGGAGGATGGCTGGACCCAGCATGTGCTGAGTGTTGTATCCGCTTTCATAGCTTTGAATACAACTATAGTGATGGGGTGGTTTTCAAATACAAGTTAAAATTTGATGACTTCTTGGTGAGGAAGTAGTAAGTAAGTAATGAAAGCATATTTGGAAGGTGAAATTCTAAAGAATTCAAAAGACAAAGGGCTGGCTAAATGACTCATCCAGAAAAGGCCCTTGCCACATAAGCCTGGTGACCAGTTCAGTCCCCAGGACCCACATGACCAACCCCAACAAGCTGTCCTTTGATTTTCATGTGTGTATGGAATGCATATGTAGATATGCACTCACACACACAGTAATAAAAAATAATTAATTTTTCAAAATTAAAAAGACAAGAATAAAACCAAGATGAAAATAACAACATGGAGGCCTGAATTAACCAAACAATCTATACGCCAGCTCTGCCCCACTCAAACAAGAAATCAAACACATGAAGCAGATGTTCAAGTCCAAGACTACTGAGAGTTCCAGGCCAGCAAAGCAGGGAGGGCTTTAATATTACATATGAAATCAGGAAGTCATGGCGCACACTCTATAATATCATATATATAGTTGGGAAGTAGTGGCGCACACCTTTAATTCCAGCACTTGGGTGGCAAAGACAGGTAAATTTTTAAGCTTGAGGCCAGCCTGATCCAGGGAAGCCAGGGCTACACAGAGAAAATCACATATATTCTTTTTTTTTAAAAAAATAAATATTTAATGTGCATGTACACATGCACATACATGAATTTTATGTGTTCCACATGGACGCAGGAGCCCAAGGAAGCCAGAAGAGAGCACTAGATCCTCTAAATCTCCAGTAGGTGGCTGTAAGTCACAGTGCAGGTGTTGGGAAACTAAACCCTGGTTGTTGTCTGCAAAATCCCCAAAGCTTTCTCTCCAGACCCAAAGCCCCAACATACATTCTTTAAACAAGTACTTAAAAGCTAACTATCAGTCGGACTGTGGTGGCACATGCCTTTAATCCTAGCACTTGGAGGCAGAGACAGGCAGATCTCTTAAATTAGAGTCCTGCCTGATCCAGAGAGCAAGTTCCAGGACAGGTTCTAAAGCTACAGAGAAACCCTGTCTCAAAAAACAAAACAACACAACAACAACAAGAGAGAGAGAGAGAGAGAGAGAGAGAGAGAGAGAGAGAGAGAGAGAGAGAGAGAGAGAGATAACTATCTTGTACAGAAATAGGCTGGAATATAAGCAAAGTTCAAAAACTGAGCAAACCTGGAATGCAAAACAGTTTTTACCAAAAGATGCCTTTCCAGTTTGAAGATAGAATCACAGAGCTGTCATTATTTTGGCTACATTGTGGGTCTAGAATACTCCCCCTACCCCCCAAATGAACTGGACAGGAAAGAGTTAAGAGCATGGATGAAGTAGAGCAAGCTTCTGCAAGGATGCCTGCCACATTCATTTCTCTGGATGATCCAGGAAACAGCTAAATGTGGACTTAAGGTGCCCCTAGCCAGGTTAGGAAGGCTTCCCAGAATTTGACAAGTTAGTGAAAAGCCACAGGCATCAAATTGTTCCACGTAATTCCACAATGCCAAGACTCAAAAATAACCAAGCACAGAAGGACAAACAAGACTCTAGGAATAAGAACCCAAAGCAAAAACAACAGATGGCTTAACACCCAGTCCCAGACTCCTGTTTGCAGTACCCAGCTCTTTTGTCTCTGCTGCAGAGGACAGAGCCCTCACAACCCTCATAGGAGACTTCTAGCTAAGTGCAATCTTGTTAGTTTGAGCCAAAGAGAAGCACTTGTGGGAGTTTCAAAGTGGGGCAGGGAAAGGCATGTACAAGTAGTCAACACACAGGCTTTTGAGAGCGAGGTGCTGAGTCAGGAGCTAAGGGTGTCAGAGCCCCCTTCCCCAGCCCTCTCATCACCTCTGCTGTGGAAGGTTTCACTAAGCTCTCCACCAGAAACAACTCAGTGGTTTCCATTTTCCTGACTGGATACAGAAATGATTTAGACTTCAAACACTAGAATTATCAGACCCAAATTCGGAAATCATGCTTACCTAGCTTGAAGAAATAAAACTCAGGGAACAGAGACTTTCAAGGAGAACAAACGCATAGAATTCCCAGAATAGGAAATTAAGAACTGTGGCTGAGCATCAGATCTGACTGTGACTGGAAAGTTAGGGGAATGGAATGGGAGGAAGAAGCTATCCAGAAGATGGCAGAAAGGGGGAAGTAGAAATGGAGAGAGGGAAAAGACTGCAAAGGCTTCTTCTTCTTGTTGTCGGGGGAACACTGAGACAGGGTCTCACCATGTAGCTCTGACTATAATGGAACTCACTATGTAGATCAGGCTGGCCTCTCAGAGATCTGCCTGTCTCAGTCTCCTGAGTGCTTGCAATTAAAGGTGTGCGCCCCACCTGGCCAAGACTGCAGATTGCCAACTAGTTTATAGAGGCAGCATCTGGGAGCAACATCTGAAGACACAAAGGCTGAGCAAATTCCAATCCACTGTCTCAAGAAGTCCAAGTGACCAAACCAAGAGAAAGACTGTCACCCATGCCCAAGCACATTCAGACAACCCACAAGTCTTGTGTGTGTGCAGATGTGCTTTGACCTCCCAATATCAAGTAAGGGAGCCAGTTGGACACAGAAGCATTCTGAGGCTGGGAAGTCATCTAGGAAAGCGTGGGGGTGGGGGTGGTGAGCAGGAGCGGGGTAAAAGGTTACTAACTACTAAGTAGCATGAAGTTAGACTCAGCTAGGATCATGAGCCAAACACAACTAAAATAATCTCAATATTCCCATGTCTGAAAAAATTACATGTGCAAACAATTTTGCAAATGTTCTCATTGAAAAGAGCTAAACCTCAAATCTAGAATTCATTCTAGGTGAATTTTACAAAACATTTTTGTCTTTTAAAAAAAATAATTTGGGGGCTGGAAAGATGGCTCAGAAGTTAAGAGCATTGCCTGCTCTTCCAAAGGTCCTGAGTTCAATTCCAGCAACCACATGGTGGCTCACAACCATCTGTAATGGGGTCTGGTGCCCTCTTCTGGCCTGCAGGCATAAACACGGAAAGAATATTGTATACATCATAAATAAATATTTAAAAAAAAATAATTTGGGGGCTGGAAAGATGGCTCAGAAGTTAAGAGCATTGCCTGCTCTTCCAAAGGTCCTGAGTTCAATTCCCAGCAACCACATGGTGGCTCACAACCATCCATAATTGGCTTCTGGCCTGCAGTGTACATGCAAGTAGAATGTTGTGCACATAATAAATAAATAAATCTTTAAAAAGTAATTTGTTGCCGGGCGGTGGTGGCACACGCCTTTAATCCCAGCACTCGGGAGGCAGAGGCAGGCGGATCTCTGTGAGTTCGAGGCCAGCCTGGTCTACAAGAGCTAGTTCCAGGACAGGAACCAAAAGCTACAGAGAAACTCTGTCTCGAAAAATCAAAAAAAAAAAAAAAAGTAATTTGTTTTTAATTTTATGTGCATTAGTGTTTGCCTGCATGTCTCTGTTAGGGTGTTGGATCCCCTGGAACTAGACTTACAGACAGTTGTAAGTTGCCATGTGGGTGCTGGGAATTGAAACTAGGTCTTCTGGAATTAGCAGCCAGTGCTTTTAACCACTAAGCCATCTCTCCAGTGCCCCCCCCCCCTTTTTTTCCTGCTTGATAGACAGTCTCATGTAACTCATGATAGCCTCAAATTCACTAAAAAGTAGCCAGGGACGGTCCTGAACAACCAATCCTCCTGTCTCCACTTCTCAATACTAGGATTTCAGTGTGTGCCATGACTGGCTTCAGCTTTTGAGTAGTTGTTTCTACATCAGCCCTGGCTGTCCTAGAACTCGCTCTGCAGACCAGGCTAGTCTCAAACTCACAGAGATCTGCCTGTCTCTGTCTCCTGAGTGCTGGGATTAAAGGCATGTGCTACTACTGCCTGGCAAAATCTAAGATCTGAAGATCAATTCTCCAATTCTTTCCAGTTACTGTTCACAAGAGCTGTGGAAACAATCCCCTAATACACATTTTAAGAATAAAATTGCAAAAAGAAGGGGGGAAAAGGAAAAAATAAAGAAAAAGGAAAAAGAAAAAAAAAAGAAAGAATAAAATTGCAATCAGATGTGGTGGCACATTCCTTTAATCCCAGAGGCAGTCTGATCTCTGTGAGTATGAGGCCAGCCTGGTCTACAAAGAGAGTTCTAAGACAGCCAGGGCTACACAGAGAAACGAAAGAAAGAAAGAAAGAAAGAAAGAAAGAAAGAAAGAAAGAAAGAAAGAAAGAAAGAAAGAAAGAGAGAGAGAGAGAGAAAGAGAGAAAGAGAGAGAGAGAGAGAGAAAGAAAGAGAGAAAGAAAGAGAAAGAGAGAAAGAAAGAAAGAAAGAAAGAAAGAGAGAGAGAAAGAGAGAAAGAAAGAAAGAAAGAGAGAGAGAAAGAGAGAAAGAAAGAAAGAAAGAAAGAAAGAAGAAAGAGAGAGAGAGAGAGAGAGAAAGTATAAAGAATAATATTGCAGTATTAGGAAGGCATAAGCAGATCAAGTTTGAGGCCAGCCTGAGTAACACTGTAAGCTCCAAAACAGCCTTAAAAAAAAAAAAAAGAAAAAAAAGAAAAAAATAGTCGAAAAAAGGTTGAAAGGGCAGGGGTGAAAGAAAGATACATCTCAACTGGTAGAGTCAAGCTACACAAAGACCTTGGTCCAATCCCAGCAACACATAGACCAGGAAGTGGTTCACATCTATAATCCAAGCACTCTGGAAGTGGAGGCACTGGAGAAGCAGAAGTTCAAAATCATCCTTAGCTATTCAGTTCAAGGCCATTCTGGGATAAATGAGAATTTCCCAAAATGAATGAATGAATGAATGTGGAGGAGAAACGAAAGGTTTTAATACCTCACCTAAACTAATTACAGTGACTATTCCTATAATCCCAGCATTAAGGAGTCTATTGAAAGCAAATCTAGGGTACATAGTGAGCTTCAGGACAGCCTGGACAACATAGTGAGATTTTTGTCTCAAAAAGAAAAAAATTTGAAGAAAAAAAAATTTACCTAGTAAATTCAAGGCCTTTGGTTCAATTCCCAGAGCCATGAAATTAGAGACAGAATGAATTTAAGACATCCACAAATACAGTTTGAGCAAAATAAAAATGGCTTACACTTTAAAAAAAATAGCACAAGGAAACTTGCAGAAGTCTGTTTTCCTTCTATCGTATGTGTTCTAGAGCTAGAATGCATGTTCACAAGCTTGGCGGCAAATGCTGAGCCATCTCTTCAGCCCAAACAAAATTTTTATCAAGAGTTTTCCAGTAAGTTCAGATATGTTTCTTAAGCTATACGTGTATGTGTATGGTGTGTGTGCGCGCGCGGTGTGGGGTGTGTGCTGGTGTGTGTGTGTGTGTGTGTGTGTGAGAGAGAGAGAGAGAGAGAGAGAGAGAGAGAGAGAGAGAGAGAGAGAGAGAGAGAGAATGAAAATGTACCCAGACAGGACTCAAACTCAGATGATCTTCCTGCCTCGGCATCCCAAGTGCTGAAATTACAGACGTGAGCCACCACCTGAGGCTTCCTTTTTGAGCTTAACAGGTGTGAACAAGTAACAGAAAGGTAAGGCTTGCTTCCTATCAGATTCCTATACAGAACAAGCAGGCTGCTCCAAGATTCAGGGAAAATGGGGAGAGACAGCAAACCACGGAGAGGCCTATGGAAGACAAACGTCCCTCAGACTTTCTCCTTCTCAGCTCAATTTCATAATGTCTTATATGCGAACATTTTAAACTAAGGGTCTTGAAGGCACAAGATGTAAACTCTTCCTGATTTCGCAGAACCCAGATGAATGAGAATAAATAAACAAGACCCCCTCAGAAACTGCTATTTACTGTCAGAGATACTGGAAACTTTAGATTAAATGACACTGAGGGGAAAGGTTTTCCCAAAGAGTAGTATCATTACAGAGAACCACAAAGACGCCGGCATAATTTCAAGAGTAAGGTCAAGGGAAGGATATCACTAAGAATTAATTTTCTCTTCAGCAAAATAACCCTAAACACAAGTTAGCCAGTTGGCAGAATCACCAAAAACAAAACAAACAAACAAACAAATCACAAGTACAGTTCACAGAAGACCCTAGGAAAAAGTCAGGCTCTAGAAACTACCAAAAAGCAAGCTTTGCAGCTCGGCTCCGTTCATAAGCTCTCAAGTGGACAAGGGCACTCACTCCAGGAGGGTTTCCAGAGGGAAGCCTCCACTACAGCGGGGTCAGCCCGCGACTTTCAGTAGTTCAATTTCCTCAACAACCAAGACAGCTGTTCTAGAAAACAGTCCACCTCATCTAAGGCCCTCAAGTTACACAACTGGAGAGAAAGGAGGTGCCAAGTTTAGCAGAGACCAAATCAGGGTCAGATGCGAGCGAGCGACTTAGCTCTCAGTTTAGCATGCCTTCCTCCGCTGCTTTCCATGGGCCAAGAACCCTCCCCGCTGTTCTGAGAGTCCTCTGCGTGGGGCAGAGCCAAGCCGGACTGCTTCAGGGATGAGCTGGGACTTCTCCAGTCCAGTTCCGACCCAGGTCATCCCTCCTGGGGTATTAAGGCTCCCGTCCTCCCCTAGGAGGCAGCGGAGTTGCCCTGCACCGCACACAGCAGGCATCTGCTGAAAGCAGACAGCTATGCTTCCTTCACATCAGTTTCAAAGACCACTCCGTTTTTCCCTTCACTGGCTAAACCATACCCTACACAAGTCATATTCCCATATCAAAACAAAGGGCTTCCACTCTTTCGGGATAAGGAGCAGACATACTTGGCTCCCCTCTGCTTCAGCTTCTCCCGAGTATACAAAATGGAACAGCTGCTGAAGCAGGCAGCAGGGACTAAACTATTGTTTGGGGCACAACCTTAAAGCCCTCTCTACAAGTAGAAACAGCCCGAGGAGAGTCACTCTGAGAAGAAAGAAACCGAGAGTCGAGGGCCCAGCTTCGCAGCCACACAACCAGGAGACTAGACGGCGAGAAAGCGCGCTCACCAGTCCTCGGGGCTACTTTCACCCGTGACTTAACTCACTATCAGAACGGCTAGCGGCTGAAACGCCAAGGCCACCCCGGCAGACACGGCAGGAATGGCTGCCGTGTTTCCCCGTCCCAAGCGCTGCCTTTTTGTACAGCCGATCGCAGCTAAAAAGACTCGTAAATCAACTGGAGAGAAAGCACGTCTTCCCTCTCCCCCAGGCTCATCGGCTAGAGCGGCTTCCCCGAGCCGGAGCGCCGGGTCCCCGCCAGCCGCTCGGCGGCCACGGGAGCACGCGGGGGGACCCCGAGCCCGCGGCGCAGGCCCCGGCGGGCGGAGGCAGCAGCACCCCTTACCTCATGCTGTAGGCGCCGGCGCCCAGCTCCTGCCCGATGCCCGACAGGCTGGAGTCGAAGTCGTGCACCAGCCCGGACTCGATCACCTCGTCCATCTTGAGCACCCAGGCCATCTTCCGGCCTCGCCGCCGGCCCGCGCAGCGCGGCCTCCGGGTCCGGGGCGAAGGCCCCCGAGCTCCGCGGGAGCGTCCTGAGGGAGGGCGCGGGTGAAGCCTCCGGCGGCGCGACGAATGGTCACCAGCGGCGGCCCGGGACGCGGCCGAGACGAGAGCGGCCGAGGCCCAGCTGTCAGGGCTCAGCGCGCCGGCCAGCAGCTGCAGCGGGAGCGACCGGGCCGCCGGCCGCGCCGCCCTCCCGCGGCCGCCGGCCCCGCGCCTCATGCAGCCGTCCGCCCCCGGCGCCGCTCCCGCGGCCGCCGCCGCCCGCCCCGCCCCGCAGCCCCGGCTCGCATCCCTCCGGCACGCCCGTCACCCACACCCGGGCCGCGACCCCCAGGCCCTCTGCCCGCCCGCCCAGGCTCCAGCGCCCCTTCGCCCCGGCCAACCCCGCCGCCGCCGCTCCGCCGGCCCAGACGCAGCTTCGATGCGACTCCGGCTCCAGCTCGCTCACCGCTTCCGCCTCCTCCTCCGGCCCCGCCCAGGCCCCGCCCCCACGGCCGCTCCCCTCCCAGGCCCGCCCCGCGCGGCCCCGCGCCTCTCAGCCGCACAAGCCTGGGCCTAGCGGAACCGCCCGGCCCCCGCGGCGTCGCTGCCTGGCGGCGGAAGAGGCGTGACCAGAGGAGCGGCTCGGATGACTGACAGGTCTTCTGGGCAGTCACGGCGAAGCAGCGGGTCTTGACTCCCGTGAGCCTCTGCGCATCCGGCTGAGCCACCAATCAAAATGTTCTTCCCTTTGGCAGGACTCCGGGGACTAAATAGGCTGCCATAAAAAAGCACTGATTGGTCCGCACTGGGGGAAGTGGTTCCGGGTCGTACTTCCGCCGTTGCAGAGAAATACTTCGCCGACTCTTTTTCCTCCTGCTGAGAAAAGCGGCAACATCTCGTCTGAGGAATTAAATTAGACCGGTTGTGCGGAAAATCTTGATTGCCAAGAGAATAAATGAGTCAGCCCTCCCTAAAAGGCTGCACGAAACCTCCCCCATCCCCCGCAACTCGAGAAGGGTGGAAAGGCAAACTTTAATCCCCGTGCTTAGGAGGCAGAAGCAGGCTGATCTGAGTACTAGGTCAGCTTGGTCTACTAAGCGAGCTCCTGTCTCAAAACAAAAAATTGAAACCTACAGAACCCAGAATATCTGGTGACTTAAGAATGTCTGACACTCTCCTTATTCCTTAGTCTTTTGCAATAATACAAAGCATGTAAATTGCTGTGGAGGTTAACTTGAAGAAAACAAATGTTTTTGTTTTGGGTTTTGTGTGTGTTTTGTTTTGTTTTTAGAAATCAGGAGGCAGGTGCTGGAGAGATGGCTCAGTGGTTCAGATCACTGGCTATTCTTCCAAAGGACCTGGGTTCAATTCCCAGTACCCACAAGGCAACTTACAATTGTCTGTAACTCCAGTTCTAGAAGATAAGACACCCTCACACCAGTGCACATTAAAATAAAATTAAACAACAACAAAAAGAGAACAGGCCATGGCTCAGTTAACATGCAAACGAAGAAATGGAGATAACCATAGCAAGAAACAAAGGCTGCACTCAGGATGGAGGCCTCTTATCCATTGCCAGGTGCCTTCTTGTGCTTTCTACCAAAGGTCTTCTGTGCCTGGTTATCCATAACTGTGAAGATTTGGGGAGAATTACCCCCTCCGCTTATCAGGGCTGACCCTTGAATGAGGATTTCTTTTCCACAAAATATTGGCTCCAGGTGCTGAGGAGATGGCTCAGCGGTTAAGAGCACTGACTACTCTTCCAGAGGTCCTGAATTCAATTCCCAGCAACCACATGGTGGCTCAAACCACCTATAATGAGATCTGGTGCCCTCTTCTGGCCTACAGGCAGGATAGTGTATAAATAAATAAATAAATAAATAAATAAATAAATAAATAAATCTTTAAAAAAATATTGGCTCCAGGGGCTGGAGAGATGGCTCAGTGGTTGAGAGCATTGCCTGCTCTTCCAAAGGTCCTGAGTTCAATTCCCAGCAACCACATGGTGGCTCACAACCATCTGTAAAGAGGTCTGGTGCCCTCTTCTGGCTGCAGACATGCACACAGACAAAATAGTGTATACCTAATAAATAAATAAATAAATAAATATTTAAAAAAAATGTTGGCTCCAAAGTATTGGATTTGAGGAGTGAGCAGATGGATGTGGGTCCAGCAACATGGATTAGCTAGGTCTATTATTAACTGTTGGAAAATACAGAGGAAAATAAGGGGAAAGGCAATCCTCTGATTCTTAGGGTGAATATAATTGTGCAAACTATTATTCTGTCTCTTTAACCAATCTAATCTGTGTACTAAAGAAGTACTCAAACATAAGTAGAAGCAGAGCCTCCAAAATCTTAGAAGCGGAGCCTCCGAAATCTAAGGAAACAGTTGCCAAAGTCTAAGGTTAGGGCCGAGGGTGGTAGTGCATGCTTTTCATTCCTGCACTTAGGAGATGGAGACCAGGGCAGGTGGATCTCTATGAGTTCACGGCCAGTCTGGTCTACACAGTGAGTTCTGGGCCAGCCAAGGCTACATTGTGAGACCTGTCTCAAAACAGCAGTGACTCTTAAGGTCAGTTCAGCTCATAACTCTACTGACAAGGAGAGAAAGATGAGAAGACAGAAATTAGTGGACCAAATTAGACTTATTCAAGACCATACCAAAGGAAAATGAGAGACTTCTCTCTGACAAATATTTGTCTTTAGAAGCAGATTGTGATAAAAGATAAAGTAGATATAAATATTGTAACTATAATTCTTGCTTGATACCATCTTGTTATATGTAATTTTTCTATGTTAAAGTTAAAAACCTTCCTTCTAATTTAAACAAAAAAGAGGAGGTGATGTGGGATTCCCCTCTGTATGCTGTGAATACCATTGGTTAATAAATAAACTGTCTTGACCTGTGATAATGCAAAAGAATAGAGCTAAGCAGGGAAAACTAAACTGAATTCTGGGAAAAGGACGGCAGAGTTTAGAGAAGCCATGTAGCCCCACTGGAGACAGATGCTGGAACTTTAGCCGGTAAACCACAGCCATGTGGTGATACACAGCTTAATAGAAATGGGTTAAATTAATATGTATGAGTCAACCAATAAGGAGCTAGAGCTAATGGGCCAAGCAATGATTTAATTAAAACAGTTTCTGTGTGATTATTTTGGGTCTGAATTATCGGGTGACTGGGAAACAAGTGGACTCCTTACAACACAGGCCACTGCTGCTGTCCCACGCAAGAGGAGGAGTCAGCTCTTCTACACCCATACCCCTCCTGTGGTGAGGAGTGGGACCATCCCTCCCAAGTGAAGGGCAGGAACAGCCTCTTCTGCCACAGTGGCCAGTGAGGGGCAGAGCAAGCATAGTGCTCAGTACAGCCCTTGTGTTTCAACATGCATGATTCCTATGGTTCACTGTGGTATATTGGGCCATGGATATCAGCACAGACCCCAGCTGCAGCAGGATCACAGACCCAGCTATAGCCCTTAGCAGCAGCCTGGCTCCAGACATCACCATCACCCTGGGTGGCAGCAAAGGCCACTCAGATCAGCCTGGCTCCAGTGGCAGCATGGCTTTCAGACACCAACATGAGCTCAGGTGGGTGTCTAGGCACTGAGCATCTGCTTGGTCTCCAGTGGTAACTGAAGCCACGGACATCAACCTAGACCCTGGCTGCTGTAGGACTGCGGATCCTGACATGGCCCTCCATAGTAGGCCAGGCCCTGACATCACCATGGTCCCAGGTGGCATGCAGGCCACACATCAGCCTGTTCCTCCACACCTTTACTTCTTCAGTTCCACCTCTTTCCACAGCACATGGACCAATCTGCTCCTCTTTCTCTCCCATTTCTCCACCACACATCATAATGGCATCTACCCTCCCGGCACCACAGGGCCTATGGATATTTTCAGCCAGCCTGGGGTCATCACTATGGGGTTTTTAAAGGTATATATTTAAACTTGTCTCTATTTTTTCATTTTATGTATATGGGTATTTTGTCTGCATGTATGTCTGTGCACCACCTATGTACAGTACTGTGGGTGTTATGGATTGAACCTGGTTCCTCTGGAAGAATAACAAGTGTTCTTAACCACTGAGCCACTCTCTAACCCATCTATTCAGCTATTTTTTTTTCTAGACAGGGTTTCTCTCTGTAACCCTGACTGTTTTTGAACTCGCTCTGTAGATCAGGCTGGCATCAAAATCAAGAAATCCACCTAACTCTACCTCTGCTTCCTGAGTTCTGGGATTAAAGGCCTGTGATGCCACCACTGCCTGGCTATACTCAGCTTTTTTGTTGCTCTGTTTGTTTGTTTGTTTTTGAGACAGGGTTTCACTGTAGCTTTGGAGCCTGTCCTGGAACTAGTTCTTGTAGACCAGGCTTCACAGAGATCCACTTGCCTCTGCCTCACAAGTGCTGGGATTAAAGGTGTGCACCGCTCAGCTTGTATTCAGCTTTTTATTGAGGTTCTCTGGATCTAAACTCAGGTCCTTATGCTTGCTCAGTTTACTGACTGAACTATCTTCCCAGCCCTCTGTGTGTGTGTGTGTGTGTGTGTTTTGTGGTTTACTTGACAGGGTCTCAAGTAAACCAAGCTGGTTTCAATTTGCATGCAGCTGAGGGCCAATTTGAACTCCTGATCCTACTGCCTCCACCTGTTAAGTGCTGGAATTACAGGTGTGTGCCACCACACCTGGCTCATTTTGTTCCTTTCCATGCTAAGTAAGGTCCCAGGACTGACAGAGCATTTTGCCATTACAGAACAAGATTACCTTTCCTCCAGCTTCCGGGTGTGCCTCTCTTAACAGAGCGCTCCCATCATCTCTGTGTTCTAAGAGTCTCCTACATGCCTCTTAGGTTTGAGAGGACATCCTCTTACCTTGCAGTTCCTGCTAACTGACACAAAGCCTTAGACCTTCCAGTATTTGTTATGGTGACACCCCAAGACCAGGCAATAGAGTCAACTGCTCTTCTATGCAATTGTGTTACAAATCTAGAACCAAGTATCCTAAGTCAGCAGCACCCTGCATTCCTGTGCGCGCCTGCATGCAGGTGCCTGTGGGGCAGGGTATACTGCATGCCTTCCTCAGTCAGTTCCACTTCATTCTTAGAGGCAGGGTTTGCATGATGAATCTGGAACTCACCAACTAGGCTAGGCAGGGTGACTAGTGAACCCCGGGGATCTGTTTCTGGTTCCCTGGTACAGCGATCACAAGCGTGTACATCCATATCCAGCTTTTGTGTGGGTTTGGGGGATTGAACTCAGGCCTGAATGGTTGTATTCCAAGCACTTCACAGAGAAATATTCCATCCCACCCCGATCATCTGGCGTGTGTGTGTGTGTGTGTGTGTGTGTGTGTGTGTGTGTGTGTAAGGCCTCACTATGTAGGTCTGACTCACTGGTTTCAAACTCACAAAGATCAGCCTGCTTTTTACTGTTTGTCCATTTTTCTATGGTTTTTCTAGACAGGGTTTCTCTGTAGCTTTTGGATCCTGTCCTGGAACTCACTCTGTAGACCAGGCTGGTCTCGAATTACAGAGATCTGGCTGTTTCTGCCTCTTGAGTACTTGGATTAAAGTGTGCGCTGAGCCTGGCCACTTGTCCATTTTTTATTCTGTGTGTGTGTGTGTGTGTGTGTGTGTGTGTGTGTTTTGAAACAAGGTTGATCTGGAACTCACTATGCATCAAGCTAGCTTGGAACTGACAGTAATTCTTGCATGTGAGCCTACCAAGTGCTGAAATTACATGTGCGCCACCTTATCTGGCTGGTTCTTCCTTTTTCTTTCTCACCACTTGAATATAAAGTCTGCAATTATGGGGCTGGAGAGATGGCTCAGTGGTTGAGAGGATTGACTGCTTTTCCAGAGGACCCGGGTTCAATTCCAGGCACCCACATTGCAGCTCAAAACTGCCTGAAGATCCAGTGACACTTCACACCAATGCACATAAAATAAAGTTAAATAAACCATAAAATATATATATAAAGAATAAAGTCTGCAATTAGCAAATGAAACGCTTCGTTTGGAGTCATTTGGTGGATGAGTTCAGATCTGGGGCCGGAAGATGAGCAGAGTAGAAGGTGGCGGCAGGCAGGCCGCTCGGGACGCAGCTGCTTTGTTATCTGCACAGACGTTCAAGTCACTCATTAGCTGTCGTGGTTTCTCAACAGTTTTCACAGTAACTAACAGGGTTTATGTTTGAATTTTCCACTTCCCCTCATCCCCAACACTGGCAACCGCCATGGTCATTTTTGTCTCATTCTGATTATTGTGGATACTGCCTGAAATTACCTGGTGTGAGTGAGAAAGAAACATAGAACATGCAACAAACCCGCTTAGGAGTTTATTGCAGGGGTGGGGGGTGGGGGGGGTGGGGGTGTACAGGCCTGATGAAGGTCAC
>NW_026067915.1:13878510-13925859 GCF_014885135.2 Alexandromys fortis | reverse complement strand
CCCCCCCCCCCTCGTCAGCCCAAAGAGCAATCAGGGTTCTCTGCCCTGTGGGAAGTCCAAGGACCACCCTCCTCCTACCAGGTCTCGCAAGGTGAGCATCCAGACTGCCTAGGCTCCCACAAAGCCAATACGTGCAGTAGGCTCAAAAACCCTAGGAATATTTTTTAATATTAGTACCCTGACGACGCAAAAATTCCCAATCAAGCCAAATCAAAACAAGCCAAATTAAGAAATATCCCAGGTTTATTGGGAGATCTGCACTCTCGGGTGGCCCCGAGGGGGAAACCGGGAAGCCGCAGGAACACAACCCCCGGGGAGGAAAAAAAAGGAGACCACGTGTTCTTCTTTTGGGGGATCACTTAAGTACCCTGGGGAGTGGTCCTGGTCAGGACCTGGCCTGCTGGGATTTGAAGTCCAGACCAGGCCTGGGGGCTTGGGATAGATGCCAGGGACTGTCCACGTTCCCAACTTAACATCAGCCATTTTGTGTGACTGAATCATTCAACCTTTGGTTTATTATCGCTGGGCAGTGGTGGCACACACCTTTAATTCCAGCACTTGGGAGGCAGAGGCGGGCAGATCTCTGTGAGTTCGAGGCCAGCCTGGTCTACAAGAGCTAATCCAAGGACAGGCTCCAAAGCTACAGAGAAACCCTGTTTCGGAAAGAAAGAAAGAAAGAAAGAAAGAAAGAAAGAAAGAAAGAAAGAAAGAAAGAAAGAAAGAAAGAAAGAAAGAAAGAAAGAAAGAAAGAAAGAAAGACAGACAGACAGACAGACAGACAGACAGAAAGACAGAAAGAAAGAAAGAAAGGGGGAGTTTGGGGTCTTTAGTGGGGAGTTTTTAATGGGTGGGAATGGGACATCCTAAGGTCTCTCATGACTTCTTCCTGCTGATTTTATGGGTATCATCGGGTCTCTCGAGACTGCTTTTTGCTGATTTTGTGGGCATCGGAGAGTTGAGATGCTTGACCATATCCTGGGGTGGCTGATTACTTTTGTGTTTTTTCTGGGCTCTGTGGAACTGGCTGGCTGACAGCTTGGACCTCATAAGATGCTGTAAAGGTAGAAAATTATGTCTGGAAAAAATTTTAGATCCTGGTGATTAAGGGAGAAGAGTCCCAAGATGGTAGATAGAGGGTTTTTTGGGAGGAGGGGTGGAGGAGGGAATTTATCAGGGGTTTCCAAGACCAGGAGTGATAAGGGAAGAATTAAATGATACTTATTCTGGGCGAGTCTGGTTCGTTTAGATAGGTCCAATTGGCTCCCTGGAGCTTATGAAAAAAATGTTAGAAAAGAAATAAATTTCAGACATATTAAAAGCTTATGATTACGATGGTATAATGTTGGAATAGAAGGGAGGAGGGAGGAAAAGAAGGGGGAATTACTAGATCCCTCAGTGTTTTACCTGAAGCAAATCTTAAGGCACTTGTTCTCTTTGGCTTCATGGTATTACCTGAACATCCAGGAGACACTGCTGCAGTCGGTGATAAACCTGCTGCTATGTTAAAGTCTGTTTTGTGAGATTTTGGAGTCTGGGGCTGTGAATGTTCCCAAACTCGTTATCATTTTTTACCACCTGGGCTCTTAGCAATCCTTGTACCTCCAGCTCTATGTTTAATGATGGTCCCTGTAATAACAGCTGAGGGGTTACCTGGAAATTTAAGCATGATATTGGAGATACAGATGAAGGCTCTATGGTAATATTTAAGATAATCATCAGTCTGTCTACAGGGCAAGTCAAGATTGGGCCCCTTCTCCTCTATTGCCCAGGGTCCTAGGTGGGGTCATCCTTTTGGATTCCTGGAAATTTCTCTAGAGCCAGGTTTCTCCTATCTAGGAGAAAGAGGGAGAGGGAGAGTATATGGAGTTTTTGGCACAGAAGGGTTGAGTGCGGTGATGAAACTTTTATTTTTCTGGAACTGGAGAAAAAGTGGCTGATCCTGGTGTCCTTTAGAACTTAAGGGAGCAGGGCCCTGTTTGAGTGACCATATATGAGGGGTATCTTGAGCTGGAAGAGTAAAAGGTTTGGGACTGGAGAGATGGCTCAGAGGTTAAGAGCACTAGCTGTTCTTCCTAGAGGTCCTGAGTTCAATTCCCAGCAACCACATGGTGGCTCACGACCATCCATAATGAAACTTGGTATCTTCTTCTGGCCTACAGGCATACATGCAGACAGAATACTGTATACATAATAAATAAATAAATCAAAAAAGAGTAAAAGGTTTAAGGTGAGACAGGTGGATACAAACTTGGCCCTTTCTGAGGATTGGATGGAGTGGAATGGGAGGATATGTGGAGGGACTGGGAACTTGGATTGGCATTTTTTTTAAAGGATAATAAAAAAAGAAAAACCTAATGGAACCTATTGCCTGCTTCAAGACCTTTGGCTCATTAACTCCTCAGTGGTCCCTATTCATCCTTACACACTTCTTTCCACTATTCCTCCAAGAACCTCCCACTTCTCAGTTCTAGATCTCAAGGATGCTTTCTTCTCTATTCCTCTCAGCTCTCAATCTCAAAATATCTTTGCCTTCACCTGACTGACCCTGGCACTCACCACTCCACACTGCTCATCACCTGGACCATCCTTCCCCAGGGATTCTGAGACAGCCCACTTTGGTCAGGCTTTAGCTTCTGATCTACTCTCACTGTCTCTCCCTAATCACTGCCTCTTGTAAAATCTGTCAAAAGTCAGATCACAAGACAAATATCGTAGCTTCTCTTTTCCCACCCACCAGGCCAGGGGCTCCCTCCCAGGAACTCATTGGCAGCTTGATTTTACTCATATGCCCACAGTCAGATGAGTTAAATATCTCCTGGTTTTGGTGAACACCATGTCTGGGTGGATTGAAGCGTTTCCCACCACTAACAAGAAGGCCCAGATAGTTTCTGATGTTCTTCTCTGAGAAATTATGCCCCAGTTTGGAATCCCAACCTCTCTCTTCAGTCAGATAATGACCCAGAGTTTACCTCCCCCATCTAATCCTCAGAGAGGGTAAGGCACATTGCCTTGTGGAAGGTCCAAGACCCTCTCTACTATATCTAGGCTGAGCAAGGTATTCATCCAAAAAGAATAGGATCCCAAAAAAGCCAGCACTTGCAGTAGGGATAAATCCCAGTGCCACTGCTAGTGGCCCCTCAGTCTGTCCCAGCCATGCAACTGTCAACCACATTCACAGGAATTAGTTTGGTCCTATGCTTGTTCCTTCCCAGTCTAACTGGAGCTGGCGAGTTCCCATTAGCTCAGGGAAAATATTTCACTGGGTGTACCCATCATGGTCTTGACCTCCTTGCTCATATTCTCATTCCTTCCACTCTTCAGCTGGACTTTGGGAATCTCAGTCCAGTGCTCCGATGTTGGTCTCTGCCTCTGCCTCCATCAGTTGCTAGATGAAGGCTCTATGGTAATATTTAAGATAATCATCAGTCTGTCTACAGGGCAAGTCAAGATTGGGCCCCTTCTCCTATATTGCCCAGGGTCCTAGGTGGGGTCATCCTTTTGGATTCCTGGAAATTTCTCTAGAGCCAGGTTTCTGCTAACCCTATAATGGCTCCCTCAATCAAGATATCTCTCTTCTTGTTCTCATCTCTGTCCTTCATTTTGACCATCCCATTCCCTCAAGTTCTCCTCTACCCCCTTCACCCCTCCTCTTCTCCTCCTCCTCTCCTCTCTCCCCCCACCCCCATTCTTCCAACCCTGCCAGTCCATCCTGTCCATTTCCAGTTTCCAGGTGGGCCTATATATTTTTTTCTTTGGTTTCACCTTATTACTTAGCTCCTCTAGGATCATGAACTATATAGGCTCAATGTTCTTTGTTTATAGATAATATCCAATTATGTGTGAGTACATACCATATTCATCTTTTTGGGTCTGGGTTACCTTACTCAGGATAGTGTTTTCTAATCCCATCCATTTGCATGCAAAATTTAAGATGTCATTGTTTTTTACCACTGAGTAGTACTCTAGGGTGTAAATTTGCCACATTTTCTTTATCCATTTTTAGTTGAGGGGCATCTAGGCTGTTTCCAGGATCTGGCTATTACATATAATGCTGCTAAAACATAGTTGAAAAATGCTTTTGTAGTCTGATTGAGCATCTTTTGGGTATATGCCCAAGAGTGGTATTGCTGGATCCTGAGGTAAGTTGATTCCCAGTTTTCTGAGAAACCGCCATACTGATTTCCAAAGTGGTTATACAAGTTTACATTCCCACCAGCAATGGATGAATGTTCCCTTTACTCCATATCCTCTCCATAAGCTATCATTGGTGTTTTTGATCTTAGCCATTCTGACAGGTATATGATGGTATCTCAGAGTTGTTTTGATTTGCATTGTTTGACTTCTTCCGTTTCAATTTGAATCCCCTTAATCTCCTTTTGTTGTCTTATTGCTATTGCTAAAACTTCAAGAACTATGTTGAAGAGATATGGAGAGAGTAGACAGCCTTGTCTTGTTCCTAATTTTAGTGGAATTGCTTTGAGTTTCTCTCCATTTAATTTGATGTTGGCTATTGGCTTGCTGTATATTGCTTTTATTATACTTAGATATGTTCATTGTATCTCTGATCTTTCCAAGACCTTTATCATGAAAGGGCATTGGATTTTGTCAAATGCTTTTTCAGCATCTAATGAAATGATCATGTGGTTTTTCATTTCAGTTTATTTATATGATGGATTACATTGATAGATTTTCGTATGTTGAATCAGAACTGCATCTCTGGAATGAAGCTGACTTGATTATGGTGGATGATTTTTTTTAATGTGTACTTGGATTTGGTTTACCAGTATTTTAATGAGTATTTTGCATTCATGTTCATGAGTGAGATTGGTCTGTAATTCTCTTTCTTGGTTGAGTAGTTGTATGATTTTGGAACCAGGGTAACTGTAACCTCATAGAGTTTGGCAATGTCCCTTCTGTTTCTATTATGTGGAACACTTTGAGGTTCTGGTAGAATTCTGCACTAAAACCATCTAGTCCTGGGCTTTTTTTGGTTGGGAGGTTTTTTGACGACAGCTTCTATTTCCTTGCAGTTTATATGTCTATTTAAATTGCTCACCTGATCTTGATTTAATTTTGGTATATGGTATCTATCTAAAAAATTGTCCATTTCTTTTACATTTTCCAATTTTGTGGAGTACAGGTTTTTGTAGTATGACCTAATGATTCTCTGAATTTCCTCAGTTTCTGTTGTTATGTTCCCCTTTTCATTTCTGATTTTGTTAATTCAAATGTTCTCTCTCTGCCTTTTGATAAGTTTGGATAAGGTCTTGTCTATCTTGTTGATTTTCTCAAAGAACCAACTTTGTTTCATTGATTTTTTTGTATTATTTTCTTTGCTTGTATTTTGTTGATTTCAGCCCTCAATATGATTATTTCCTGTCTTCTACTCCTCCTGGGCGAGTCTGCTTCTTTTTGTTCTAGAACTTTCAGGTGTGCTGTTAAGTTTCTAATGTGAGCTTTCTCCATTTTATGTGGGCACGTAGTGCTATGAACTTTCCTCTTAGCACTGCTTTTAAGGTGTCCCATAGATTTGATTATGTTGTGCCTTCATTTTTGTTGAATTCAAGAAGTCTTTCTTTTTTTTAAATTTATTATTATGTATACAATGTTCTGCCTGCATGTATGCCTGGCCGCCAGAAGAGGGCACCAGATCTCATAGATGGTTGTTAGCCACCATGTGGTTGCTGGGAATTGAACTCAGGACCTCTGGAAGAGCAGCCAGTGCTCTTATCTCTGAGCCATCTCTCCAGCCCCCAGTCTTTAATTTCTTTATTTCTTCTTTGACCCAGGGGTGGTTCAGTAGTTTACCATTCAATTTCCATGAGGTTGTAGCCTTTCTGAGAGTAGTATTGTTGTTAAATTCTAACTTTAATCCATGGTGATCCAACAAGACACAGGGGGTTACTCCATTTTTTTTTTGTATCTGTCAAAATTTGCTTTGTTACCGAGTATGTGGTCAATTTTAGATAAGGTTCCATGAGGTGCTGAGAAAGTATATTCTTTTGTGTTTGGGTAGAATGTTCTATAGTTATCTGTTAAGTCCATTTGATTCATGAAATATGTTAGTTCTCTTATTTCTCTGTTACGTTTCTGTCTTGTTGAACTGTCCATTGGCAAGAGTGGAGTGTTGGAGGTTTTTTTTTTTTTTTTTTTTTTGATTTTTCGAGACAGGGTTTCTCTGTAGCTTTTTGGTTCCTGTCCTGGAACTAGCTCTGTAGACCAGGCTGGCCTCGAACTCACAGAGATCCGCCTGCCTCTGCCTCCCGAGTGTGAAGTTTCTTACTATTAGTGTGTAGGGTTTAATGCACAATTTAAGTTTTAGTCATGTTTCATATGTGTGTGTGTGTGCTCTTGTATGAGGGGCATAGATGCTCAGGACTGAGACTGCATCTTGATGAATTGATCCTGTTATGAGTATAGAATGTCCCTCTCCATCTCTTCTGATTTTAGTTTGAGATCAATTTTGTTAAATCTTAGGATAACTACACCCACGTGTTTCTTAGGTCCATTTGATTAGAAAACCTTTTCCCAATCCTTTACTCTGAGGTAGTGTCTGTCTTTGAGGCTGAGGTGTGTTTTTCTTATATACAGCAGAAGGCTGGATCCTATTTTCGTATCCATTCTCTTAGCCTGTGTCTTTTTATAAGTGAATTGAATTCATTGATATTAAGTGATACTAATGACCAGTGGTTAATTCCGGTTATTTTTCGGTAGTAGTATTTGTGTTTCCCTTCTTTGTGTTATGTGGATGAGGGGGTTATTAGATGCCGGTGTTTTTGTGGGTGCAGTTAGCTTCCTTGGGCTGGGGATTTCCTTCTAGTATTTTCTGTAAGGCTGGGTTTGTGGATACATATTGTTTAAATCTGCTTTTATCATGGAATATCTTGTTTTCTCCATTGATGGTTAATGAAAGCTTTGCTGGGTATAGTAGTCTGGGCTTGCATCTGTTGTTCTCTTAGTGTCTGCAGGACATCCATCCAGGACCTTCTGGCTTTCATGGTTTCAATTGAGAAGCCGGGAATATCCTTTCTTTATTCTGTATTTTGTGTTTTGATTATTATATGGCGAGGGGATGGTTTTTATTTTTTTGAATCAGTCTATTCAATGTTCTGTAAGCTTCTTGTACCTTCATAGGGATATCCTTCTTTAGGTTGGGAAAGTTTTCTTCTTTGTTGAATATGTTTTCTGTGCCTCTGAGCTGGAGTTCTTCTCCCTCTACTACCCCTATTATTCTTAGCTTTGGTCTTTTCACGGTGTCCCAGATTTTCTGGATGTTTTGTGTTAAGAATTTGTTAGATTTTTTTTTCATCGCACAACAAAGCTTTATTCATCCTCAGAGACTTAAGAAAGGCAAGCTCACTGGCGCTTCACTTGAGTATGCTGTCATCTTGAGCTTCTGCCCGTTCTCTTTCAATCCCATTTCAGCTCATCTAGTCTCCTCTTCTCCTCCGCTGCCACCCTCCTCTCCTCCTCTGCCCGGGGCTTTAGGTAACTATAGCGCTTGGCACCGTAGGCCATGCCGAGGACCAGGGCTGAGTATCAGCCAAGCTTGATGAGTGGAGAGACCTCTGAACTGGGGGCACCATCTTGTCCGTGACCTTTGCACTGGAAGCTTAACTCAAGAATTTGTTAGATTTAATGTTTTATTTGACCAATGAGTCTATTTCCTCCATAGTATCTTCAGCACCTGAGATTCTTTCTTCTATCTCTTGTATTTTGTTGGTTATACTTGTCTCTGTAGTTCTTGTTCATCTGTCCAGATTTTCCATATCCAAAATTCCCTTGGTTTATGTTTTATTACCTCTATTTTAATTTTCAAGTCCTGGATTGTTTCCTTCACCTGTTTGATTGCTTTTTCTTGGTTTTCTTTGAGGGATTTATTGGTTTCTTCCAATTTTCTGTTTGTCTTCTACTCCATTTCTTTAAGTTGGCAAGTCTGGGGTAAGGTAAATGGAAGGAGCAAACAAAATGGAAGCTCCTACTTTTGCTAAAAAATCTCTTCCCATGAGGGGTACTGACTGGGCAGGTCAGCATAACTAAAAAGGAATGAGTGAGATAAATAACCCTAAAAACACAGTTAAGTGGTGGGGTCTGCTGAGGTAGATAAGGCAGTCCTCCTACCCCAACAACAGGGTAAGTAGAAGGAGAGGTAGGCCCCCAGAATTCCCTCAGTAGTGAGTATGTGGCTCTGGTATTCAAGAGAAAGGAGATGGTCCGTTCTGATACTGTGATGTTTACCCGTGGCTCCTTGTTACAGATGATGGTTGTGGTTTGGTCAAAGGAGCCCTGGCAGCCTCACTCATCCATGGCCAGACCTAGGAAGTCTTTTTTTTTTTTTTTTTTGGTTTTTCGAGACAGGGTTTCTCTGTGGCTTTGGAGCCTGTCCTGGCACTAGCTCTGTAGACCAGGCTGGTTTTGAACTCACAGAGATCCGCCTGCCTCTGCCTCCCGAGTGCTGGGATTAAAGGCGTGCATCACCATCGCCCGGCCAGACCTAGAAAGTCAATTTGGGAATTTTCTGGGTTTGATGACTCCATGCCACGATGTGCATGAGAACAATCAACTGTCCAAAGTCCTTCCCTATGGCATCTTGGAGAAGGTCTTATGGGACCAAGATGAGGATTAGGGCATGCTGCTAGGGCCCAGAGACAAGTTCTACCCGGGGGCAAGGGAGCAGCTTGCATTCCCTTGCATGATACACCTTAAAAGCCAACACTAAGACTTCCACCTGTGGGGTTAAGGGGCCTTTCTACAAATGTCTAAGTTTAGCCTTAGTGTCAGGGTAGCACTGAGGGAAAAAAAAAGAGTCATGAGTAACTGTTTGCTTTCTGTGGTTTCTGGATCTAAGTTAGTATATTATAAGAGGGCTTTAGTGAGGTATTCTAAAAAGAGGATTTTCCTTTGTATCTTGAATGACTTCTGAGAGCTTATTATAGTTTATTGGCTTGAGGGAAGCCTTATGGAGACCTGCCAGGAGGCAAGTCAAAAACCAGTCCCTAGCTAAAATTCCACCTGGGGTGTTATAATCCCAGTGTGGTTCCTGCTTGGGATTGCCTCTGCCCTTGGAGGGTGTGTTGTATGTGTTTGGTGAATCTCGTCTGCCTGCAGTCTGGCCTGTTCCCAAACTCACCTGCACTCTTAAGGAAGTAGGTTATTAGATAGGATCATATGGATATCATGAAAGGTAAGATTACAAGACTGGGACTTAGAGCTTAGATAGTAAGAGGCTTAGATATAAGGAAATTCCTTCCATTTGCCTGTGCACTGACAGTAGTTAGAAAGTTCCCATAGAGAAGTAGAAAGTATAAAAAGACAAGATCTCCTCAGTAAATTGGGAGTATGGGGACCTTGGGGGAGGGTTGAAGTATGAGAGAGGCAGAAAGGGGAGCAGAGAAAAATGTAGAGCTCAATAAATGTCAGTTAAAAAAAATTAAGAAAAGAAAGCTCCCATAGAATATCGGTATCAAAGGTGCTGTTAGGTGGCCACTTTTAATTGTTACCTAAATTGTAAGGAGGACATTTTTTGAACAAAGATGGACAAGTGTGGGAATCTGTAAGTAGGGCATTAAGGCCTGGGGTTTTCGGGACTCTAAAAGACCTCCCGGGGGGAGGCTGGATTGATGGTCTTGGATGGCTTGCTACCCATAGCTGAAACCGTGAAAACCCGCGAAAATGGCAATAAAGGCTTATAGGGGGACATCTCCCCTCTATGGATGGGGTGTGAAGGTGGCAAACACTACAGGGCTTGTAGGAGGACATCCTCGACCTACAGGTGGGGTGTTAAAGCCTAAATGGCTCTGGTTGGGGTGACTCAGAAGCCAGAGAGGCCATGGCGGAGACCACTGATGAGTGGGTTAAAAGAAAAAGGAAAAAAGAGAAAAATCTGAGGGACTCTGGGCCCCAAGTTGCAAGAGGACTGACCCTAGGTTGTTCAAATACGATTTCAACTAAGGGAAACAATCCAGAGATGAATGTCAGTGAAGGGCTCAACTGTATCTGTGAAGGCCAAGTTTGGGAGCTGTCCCCCGTTTCTAGGAACACCAGAAGATTGCCAGGAGCTCAATAGTCAATTTCACAAGTTTGGAGAAACAGTTAAGCTGACCAGAACGGGGAAGCTCACCAATTGAAGCTGATGGTGTGCTTAGAGGTCTCACTGAGGCAGATGGAACCTGCAGTTGTGGAAAAAATACCTGGTTCAGATCCCAACCCTGGGAGAGGGGCTCAGGGCAGGAGAGTCATCTGAGTCTCACAGGACCAATGAAATTACCTGGTGCAAGTGAGAAGGAAACATGGAACATACAACAAACCTGCTTAATAATTTATCGTGGGGGGGGGGGTTTCCAGGTAGGTCTGGTGAAGGTCAGTGTGCAGAGAGAGAGAGAGAGATGGCGTGTCCAGCTTTTAAAAGTTGCCTAGCACAGAGGCAGATGAATCTTTGAGTTTGAGGCCAGCCTGGTATACAAGAGCTAGTTCCAGTACAGGCTCCAAAGTTACAGGGAAACCCTGTCTCAAAAAAACAAAACAGAACAAAAGCTGCCTAGTGCATGCACACTGGGAGATAGTGTGGTTACATCATATGCAGATGATGGAGCTCACACATGCGCGCAAGGGCTCACACAGCTGCGTCACACATAGATGATGCAACCATGCTGCACGTGGGTTACGCAGGGTCCTTTAAGATTCCCAGGGTCATTAGGCACTTCTGCCTGAGGGCTTGTCCGCACACGTGTGGCTCTGGAACCTCAAAGTGTCAGTCATGTTCTGTGGGTGAACCATTACACTGCCTACAAGTGTAGACATGTACTCAGACAACTCTCAGACTTTTAGTACTAGCCAGCCAGCTAAAGGTATTTGTCTGGTTTCCTTGGTTACTGCACTGTATGGCTGACCTGAAGTAAAACTCATGTAAGGAAACTCTCTAGCCTCTGATGCTTTCTTTTGTTTGAAATTTTATTTCTTTCTGTGGACTCTGGAGTTGATAGCAATGTTTTGAAGTAAAACCCACCATTCTGGAGCAGGGGATGTTAGCAGAATGTTTGCCTAGCACACATGAAGTTCTGGACTTGATCCCCAGGAGCTCAAGATCATTCTCAGCTATATAGTAAGGTTGAGGCTGCCCATGCTACATGAGACTGTGTCTTTAAAATAGGAAACACAACAACACAAAAGTCTCCAAAGGACCCCAACCCAAACAACAGTAATGAAACCCACAATAACAAAAATCCCAAATCACTATTTTTCATGAGAGTAACTTTTACAAACCCACCTTGGGTTAACCTGAAACTTCTGAATGGGATGTGCTGAAGGAGAAAATGTGGAAGCCCAGAAATATGAGCCCATTTACGTGTTGACCAAAGGTCAGAGTTGGAACTTACCTCTAATCCTTCCAGGTTATTGCTTTCTACCTCAAACAAAGGTCTTACCTAGATTAAGAGCAGAGAGTTCTGTTCTCTTAAGGTTATTGTCAACAAGTGTGGTTAATAGCCAGACCTTGTATTTCAGGAATAGAGAAGTAGGTATGTTTCTACCTCAAGCAAGAGTCTAAGGTTCCAGTTCCTTGAGAAAGATAACATTGGATTCCACCCAGGGAGTAGTTTGCTTACAGAATGTTTTTGTCTAGCATGACTTGTTTAGTTCTAGCAACAGAATGTTTAACTATGGATGTAGCCCATGACCCTCAACTGGTCTGTTCATTCATTTCCTTGTATCATGTTAATAAAGTTTTTTGTCTTACTCCTACCTTTTGGGGCCCAGAATATTTTAAGTAACTGGAAATTAAATGTGGGCAATTTCAGTATTCACTCCCTCCCAGTACTATGTTTTCCTGTCTTATTATTTTTGCGTCCTTATATTCTTTAGTAGTATTTCTAAGTCTAAGTGAAGACATTCTAAGGTGGGAAGTCCTGTCTATAACCTGGGTCACGCCTTCTCCGGATGTCTATATAAGGACGCAGAAGATTTTGCTCTTCGCTTGCTTGCTTTTCCTCATGAGCAATCCCCATACTTCACTGGCTTTAGAGCCTACTTCTTCAGGATTCCAGCATATACTGAAGATCAGCTGAGATGTCCAGTCTGTGGACTGATCATGTACTAGATTCTTGGGACTTTCCATTCATAGGCAGCCACTGTTGGATTAGCTGGACCTAATAAATCTCTTTTCTATATATACAGGGAGATTCATTCTATCAGAGAACCCTACTCATACAAAAAGCAAGCACTTCTCAGCTGTGATCCATTTCTTCAGCTGAAGACATTTAAAAAGTAGCTTTGTATGGTCATCTGTCAGACACAGGGGATAGATCTAATTTTTCAATGCTATTATTAATTTTAAATCGATCTACTCAGTTAACAGTAAGTAAAATAATATTTTAAAGCAGAGATCAAAATTAAATCATTACACTAATTCAAAATGATTATGAAATACACTAAAAATCTCTGAATACAAAATATTACTAAGCAGAGTTCAATGTTTGAGCTATAAGACACACATGTACTTACATATATTGGGTTGTGGTGATTGTTCCTGATCTTTGCAACTCAAATGCACATATAAAATTTATGAGACCATAACTGGTCCAAGACCTTTCATGTTTATAGACGAACCCACACCTATTGCTACAGCGAGACAGAAACAGCTGAGCTACACCGGTGAGGTTTTCAAGTAATGTTATGTACAGTTTTATTGCCAGTATATGCACAACAGTAAGCATAGAACTATAAATACACAATGTCATTAACAGCAAAAAACAAAACTGTTACAGGTAGGGGAGGATATAGAGCAATATCTTTTCCTTGCTGCTAGAGCAGAACAAAAACAAAGGAAGGGAAAAGTCTACAACCAATTGTCCGTCCAGTTCTCTTGGCTTAAGTTCTTTACATACATTTCTACAATTTTTTTTTCAGCTGAACAAAGTATAGATAACTCTGTAACAATAGCAAACTGCTTCCCTAACAGTCATTTGCTTTCCAGTCAAATTCACCTTATGTGAGGATTAGAAAAAACAAAAAACAAAACAAAACGAAACAAAACAAAGGTCAAGATGAGAAATCAATAGTCTCCTGGTTCCAAATCACCTAATCTGGTGTTTTACCCAAACTGGTAATATTTAAAAGCTGGCTGCACATAAAAACAATAGCTTTAGCAGAAGTGATTTAAAAAAATGTTAGAAGGTAACAAAACATCACCTTAAAGTAGTTTTCCAAGACACTACAGGCAGCGAGTCAGTTAAAGTGTCAGCCCTGAGGAGGTAGAAAGTGTGAGCCCATTGTACAAGAGCCTCGGCACCATCTTCTCTCTCATCAGGATCAGTGTTTTCATTAAGACAATTTCATGGTCAAAGGAAACCAGGTTCCATCATTCAACAAAAAGGTGCTAGTTGACTCCCATGGCAATAATTAGTTTATCAACTAAGAAACAGAAGACACTCAAAGACACACATGCACTTGATTTTTCTCATCTGTTTTCATTATCAAGTCTATTCATAAGTGAATTTGATATTAATAAATACAACAAAAAGCATCATTCACAACAAAGATAAACCAAAAAGTTCTGCAACAAAACCTTCCATTTGAATAATTCCCATGGAAACCCAGGCAGGTAATTTGGTGCAGCTTTCTTACGGGGTCAGAGAAGGGCCACGGCTTTGAACAAAGACACCATCAGTCTTACAGAACTGGCCGATTCTAGGACATTTCTCTTTGAGGTCATCCCAAAGAAGTCGCAGCTAATGACACGTACCACCGCCACATCAGCGGAGTCTGGCTGGAGTTCCAAGTAGCCCTGCTTTGCCTCACATCATTGTCAATATTTCTAGCATAGGACATGATACGGAACAAAACTCAAAGTAGCAATAAAAATATTCTTCTGCAGTTGAACAAAGGCAAAGTAAAAAGTTTAGACTGTTAAACTTTTAAAGCCTGAAGCATTCCTGTTTAACCAGCATTTAAAAAAAATTTATACAATCATAACACTGGCAAAGGTTAATGGGAAGACAAAGAAGTACAAACATGTGAAATGGTGAATTAGGTTAAAAAATTACTTTGTACTGATCAACTGATGTTAATACTGCTCTTCCTGAATTTGGAATAACTATCATAAAGTCACATGCAGACTGAGGACACCCTCTGTTACAGAAAATACAAAACGGAACAAAACAAAAAGCTACAACTGGGAAAGGGTAGCTTAGTCCCCAAAACTGTACTTGAGAGTTTCCTTTCCTTGAGGAGGGTGGGCAGTTGCCTTTTCAGAGACCTGGGAGGCTCCACCTGCAGCACTAACTTTGTCCAGAAACATCAGTAGTAGGGTCAGCTCCTGCAGAGCCCGTCTGTGCGCGTTTGATGTAAAGGTTCAGCAGCTTCATCTGTGGATCAAAGCCACAGGCACCGTTTGAACAAACTGCTCTAATAATAATAATAATCAACAACAATAACAATAATAATAATAATATGCTCACTAAGAAATCATATATATACACAGAGATGGGATCTGAAAGACAGATAGGGTCTCCCATAGTCACACTGTCCCTCTTGTTTCCATCGTGATCAGTTTATGTGGTGCTGGGGTCTGAGCCCAGGGCTTTGAACATGTTAGGCAAGCTCTTTACAACTGAGACACATGCCTTACCCTTTATGTCTATTTTTACTTTGTCATTTTGCAAGTTAAAATATAAATTTGCTCACAGTAATGACAATTGTTGGGGTTGGGAAATGCTTCCAGTTAGCTGCACTCAGCTATAATTCAGCTGTTAGAGTTAATTCTCATTCTGTAGATAAGAACAAGTTTCAAAGCTCCGGGAGTATTAATCCAGTAAGACGAATAACCTTTATCTAATTGTTTAAGTCTTAAGGATGAACTAGAAAGTTCTAGTTTACGATACCAAGTCAAAGTTGCATGTTAATCAGGATTACAGTAAAGCCACAGGAGGAGCTAGAGGAGTGGTGGCCCACACTTGCAACCCCAGCCTTCAGGGGCAATGACAGAAGACCTGATGCAAACCCAAAGCCAGCTTGCACAGCAGAATCTTAACACAGAAAATTCAGTCTTCTCACTCATCCCCAAACCAGAACAAAACAAAAGAACAAAGTTGGAGAGAGAGGAGTCCAGTATTTGATTGTCTGCCTGTCTGCTTTTGGAAACAGTCTTGAGCTATAGTTTAGCCTGGACTGGAATTTGTTATGAACCCTAGACTGGCCTCCAAGGAGCGATTCTCAGAACTTGAAATGGAAGCAGGGCAGCTGCAAAAGCTGTTTACTGGTGTCCTAAGCTTCAGAACCGCAGACAATAGTTTAAGAAAATATCTTGACAGATCAGACGGTAATAAGAGACTCCCAAACAAAACGTTCCAGCCCCCCACCCTTCTTTTTGGTGATTTAGTCTTGTGCTAAGAGGTAGAGACAGCAGTGTATACTCAATTACATAAAGTTGATAGTGGAACCAAAGAAAGGATTTTAAAGCCTAGTGTCCCTTATCAGTTTAGAAAATGTAGGTGGTGTGACAGATGCAGAAAATAACTGGGGGCGGGGGACACACCTTGAAAAAGTATGGCAAGATTGAACCATAAAGCTAGGATAGAATAGAAAAGGGAGAGAATTTGCTCTTCTGAATTATGATCATGAGATAGTTGGTAAAAATTATGCTCAAAAATACTAATGGGTACAAACGGTGAGTGCAAAGGCCTTCCTATGTGAGAGGTGGTCTGCTGGATTACAGAGAGGTCCTGGGGGTGGATCTAGGTACTCAGGGGTTGTAGAGGACACTTTGGAGGTAACAGGTAATTTTGGCCATGGTGGAAATTTCAGTGGACAGGAAGCTACAGTGATGGAGGCGGCAGCACGGGTGTTATTCGAGAGGTAACGGTGATCACTATCAGTGGTACTGGATACAGGAACAGAGGAGGCTATGGGAGTGATGGACCGCAATATGAAAACCATGATGGTGCTGACCATGAAGTTCTGGTTGCTGTAATTACGGTGGTGGTGACCCTAATGAGTCTTGGAAATATAATGGCCAGCAGCCATTAAACTAAGGACCATGGCGGGAACAGTGCTGGTGGAGGGCACTCCAGCAGTCCCCAAGGTGGCAGGTATGATAGCAGGTTTAAAAACAGGAAAGTTCTTGGCAGGACAGAGAAAGCTGTGCAGGACAGGTGGCCGTGAGCCAGCCCTCCCACAGAGTAGATAAGTTAAAGACCTGGCAGAAGACAGTAGCAGCTGTGGCCAGAAGCCCTTCGGCAGATGCCATCGTACAGGGGCTCTTCTTTCTTCTCACAGTGTCAGGCACATTGCCTGTAGGTGTGGCAGTGGCACCAGAAAAAGATGAGAAACACACTTGGCATGGTGGTGCACACCTTTGATCCCAGCACTTGGAGGCAGAGGCAGGTGGATCTCTGAGTTCCAGGCCTGCTAGACTTTGTCTCAGAAAACAAACCAAAAAATTAAGAAACTTAAAGACAGACAAAAAAAATAAATAAGTAAAGCAAGTGATTCTTGTTTAGCCTTTGGGTGCTAGGATCACAGGTGTGAAGGGTGTCTTAATCAAATTTTCAAAGGAATCTTTAAAAAACTTCAAGTGTTTCACATTTTGGAAAATACAAAGTAATTTGTGAATAATTACAGTCTAATTTTTTTTTTTTTTTTTTTTGTGAGACTGGGCTTCTTTGTGTAACAGCCCTGGCTGTTCTGGAACTCACCCTATAGATGAGGCTAGACTTGAACAAACAGAGATCTGCCTGCCCCTGACTACTGAGTGCTGGGATTAAAGGTGTGTGCCGCCACCACCTGCCAACAATCTGTTCTTAACTAAAATGTTGTGGAATACTAGTTGAAGATGTGGTACATTTGTTTATGCTGTGAAACATTTGATTAACGATTCAAAGATCTGTTCATTCTTTTATGTTGTATTTGTTTGACTCTGTGAAGCTGTGTTACTTTGCCTGCCTAAAACACCTGATTGGTCTAATAAAGAGCTAGGCAATGGCCAAGAGCTAGGCAGGAGAAAGGATAGTGGGGGTGGCATGCAGAAAGAATAAATAGGAGCAAAAATCTAAAAGAAAGAGAGAGAGAGAGAGAGAGAGAGAGAGAGAGAGAGAGAGCGCAGAGAAAACAGAGAAAAGAGTGAGGAGGATGCCAGGAGCCAGTCACCCAGCTACACAGCAAGACACAGAGTAAGAAGCAAAGAAAGGTATATAGAAAAGTAAAAGCAGAGGCCAAAAGGTAGGCAGGAAAGAAATAGCTAACACAGTGCATTCATAAGTAAGAATAAGTCTCTGTGTATTTATTTGGGAGCTGGGCAGCAGGCTCCCAAAGAGTCAAAGAGTAAAAATAAACCAAAAACACTAAAAATTTAGTCCTCCCTTAGAGGGGGGGTTAGGATGTAAGTGTGGGAGTCTGTCAGCTGTTATAAATAAACAGGAACTCCAGGTATCAGCCCCACAGCAGCCTCCTGACCATCCAATCTCCATGCTATTAGTGACTGTAGCACAGACCTTAGGAGCAAAAAGGAGCTAAAAGGCAGCTGGAGGGATATAGGCAAAGTGAAAGCTCAGAGAACTAATTACTAAAAGCCGAGTAGCAAGTCTGCCATCTACCACACAGATAACTAAGTTTTCAGAACGTGTCATGGCTGCTACCCGAGAGCTTTGGTGCTACTTACTTTACTGCCAGTGAGTTGACTGAGATGTGGCTTTAATTCATCACCAATGACCGCATGAACAGCTACCAGGCAGAAGACACAAGCTTTCCGGACGCTGCTTTCTGAATTATCATAACCCTAGGAAGATAGGTCATGTTGGTATCTCTGACAGTTTAAGAATGCCACCTTCAAGGACAGAAGAGAGCTCTAACCTGAACTCTCACCTGAGCCAATTTCCACTCTGTAGGCCGGAACGATACAGCTTTCCTCTCCACCCCACCCCACCCTCCACCATCTGTCAATGTTCTTACCATATCTTTCTTTAATCCCAGCACTCGGGAGGCAGAGGCAGGCGGATCTCTGTGAGTTCGAGACCAGCCTGGTCTACAGAGCTAGTTCCAGGATAGGCTCCAAAGCCACAGAGAAACCCTGTCTCAAAAAACCAAACCAAAAAAAAAAAAAAAAAGCAGCAGATCTGTACCTGCCCCTTTCCCAATGCACTTTGCAAACATTTCCAGAGATCCTCCTTTGACAGGTAGCCCTGAGGCGTGAAGATATCCTCACTACCAGATGCTGGGATTTGGCAGTCAAGGCCTTCCTATAGCCCAGGCCTAGAAGGGTTCACATATGTCTCCCTCTCTAAGTAACCTTCTCCAATAAACTCAGTCTAGATAATGCACTTCTCTTATGTGTGAATGCACCTTTTATTCTCTCCCAATAGTCCACAGAAACCCTTTTCTTACATACTAAATCAATGATTTCAGTATGTGAACACAGAACCCTATTCTTACATACTAAATCAATTACATCAGTATGTGAACACTTTACAGAGTCCATTTCTGCTAAATCATATGATCTTTCTACAATGGCTGCAAAGCAGCAATATTAGACAATATCCTTCTGAAAGAAATTCATATTAAAAGATGTAACTATTCAGTTTTACCATCTTTATAGAATTATACACATTTTACCCAATTAGCACAATCCTGATTTCATTACTTTTTTCTAAGTTTAATTCTTCCCGCCAGCTCTCCTTTACTGACTTTTACAACTACAAGAAACACTCACATACTACTATATTTGACATCCAAATACTGAAGGGCTTACTATGTGACCAGCATAGGTCAGGTTAACAATGCTTAGTGTCCAGTGAGAGATAACTGACCCTTCCAGAAGAGTTACTGAATGACACAGGCAGGAAACAATACCCAGAAAATACTTCATAAAGCAATCAAATGAAAGACTTAAAGGAGGAAGAAGCTAGTTGGGACAATGAAGTGGGGTGGTGTGGGGGCAGAGATGGAGCTCACTTGGTAGTGTGTTTCTCTAGGTCACACAGGTCTTGGGTTTGATTCCCAGCACTGCAAAAAACAGGTGTGGTGGCACTTTAATTTCAGTGCCCAGGAGGGGAGGCAAAGGCAGGAAGAACACAAGTTCACGGTCACCCTACGCTATATAGCAAGTTCAAGGTCAGTCTGGACTACCATAAAATTCAATCTCAAAAAATAAGGACAACGCACTGAAGAGTAGGCTCAATGGTTAAGAGCACTGGCAAAGGACCAACCACATGGTAGCACATAGTTATCTGTAACTCCAGTTCCAGAGAATCCAATGCCCTCTTTAGGGCTCTGCAGGAACTGCATGCATGGTGCACAGACATAATTAATACAGGCAAACATCTATGTACATAAAACAAAAATAAATAAAATCTCAAAAAATAAGAACAACAGGAATGAAGGCTGAATATACCAGACAGAAAGAAGTACATGATTTCATTAACAACCTAGCACTTTCTATGTATGAATAAATTCCTTCACTAAAGGAGAACATATAAGATAGGGCTATCAGTTTTCTACAACAGCACACTAACTGGCATTTGTGTTGGCAATATGCCAGAGTCTAATTTCTATGCCTCACTAAACCAGCTGCTTTCTATTAACTTGGCTGCAGCCATCTCTCTCTGTGTAATGAGGTATTTACTATGACTTTAAAAATGCTCATTTACTCTTGTGGGTGGGCATGTATGTATGTGTGTGAGGACACAAAAGCCAGAGCACGCATGTGAACAACATGCCAGAGGACAACTCTGCAGAATTGGATCTCTCCTTCCACTTGAAATGGGGCCTGAGGATGGAACTCAGGTCCTCTGGCTTATGCCTTGACCTGCTGAGTCATTTTACCAGCCTTTCACTGGGTTTTTGTGTTTTTTTAATTTACTTTTTTATTTTAATTATGTGGAGATCTGTGATTAGTCTAAGTGGGAATTTGTGCACATGAGTGCAGTTCCTGCTGAGGCCAGCAGAGGGTACTGGATCCTCCTGCAGCTGGAGTTACAAGTAGTTGTGAGCCATCTGATTTGGTGCTGGGAACTGAATTTGGGTCCTCTACAAGAGAGGACAGAGAGATTGGCTTAGTGGTCTAGAGCACTGGCTGTTCTTCCAGAGAACCTGAGCTCAATTTTCGGCATTCATATGGAAGCTCAGAACCATCTGGGTCTAGACGCCGTCTTCTGACTTCTACAAATATCAGCATGCATATGTGGTGTACAAATGTACATGCAGCCGGGCGGTGGTGGCGCATGCCTTTAATCTCAGCACTCGGAAGGCAGAGGCAGGCGGATCTCTTGTGAGTTCGAGACCAGACCAGACTGGTTTACAAGAGCTAGTTCCAGGATAGGCTCCAAAGCTACAAAAAAACCCTGTTATGAAAAACCAAACCAAACCAAAAAAAAACCAAAAAAAAAACAAAAAAAAAAAAAACCAAACCCACAAACGTACATGCGGACAAAATACAAAACATTCTCAAGAGTAGGGGAAGAGCAGTGCATGGTAACCACTGAGCCACTGCTTCAGACCCTCCCCCTCACTATGTTTGCATGAGGGCCTTTCCCACTTGTTCACTGGCTAATTTTACTTGTGTATCTTGTTTGGTGAAATGTCTATACAAGTCCTTTGCCTATAAAAGCATTTTTGTCATTAAGATAGATTCTGTCTTTACATATATTCTGGCTGTTCTCTGATATAACTTGCAAAACTTTTCTCCTATTCTATGGCTGCCTTTTCAGTTTTCATGGGTATGACAATAACCCAAGCATCTAGCACTGTCCAGGATAGGAACAACTGGAGAACTGCCATAAACAGGCTGCCCATGCATGCTTAAGCATTGCTGGGGCATAGATGATGATGATGATATCTAAACCCCACCCACCAATATCCACAACGCAAATCTTTGTCTTGACCATAACAGTCTTGACTGTGCTACTAAGTATTGCTTGGAAACAGTGTAAAATAACCAAAACATACACACATCCTGGTGAACTCCTCCACGCTTTGCAGCTTACCTGTATTAGACCTGGCATGATCTCTGGTAAGAGCATGTTAAGAGTTTCCTTGGATACTCTCTCTATCACTTTTGTTTGCATTTTGATTGCAGCCAGATTAATTGGGTAGTCAGCAGTTTGTATGATTGGACAAAGCACTTTGATGCACTGCTCTGGACTAATCGAAGTAGCCAACACAGAGGCAGCTTCCTCAGCAGACCTCACCACCTACAACAAATGGGAAAGTCAGACATGTGGGGAGGAGGACAAAACTTTAAATCCTAAGTATGAATTGCATCAAGCATTTAATTAGGCTTGATGTCTTGGATTTGTATTGAAAATACTGTGGTAAATATGAATACAAGATGGGAGGTAAGAACAGACTAGCAACTACCAGGAGCTGCTGACACAGGACTCCACTTTATCATTCTTCTTCCCAGTTCTTTACTGTTGGCAGAAGAGTTTCATGACTTTAAGCATTTATTTATTTTATTTCATGTCATGAGTATGTAAGTGGTACAAGCATTCCTTGAATGTAGGGTCCTAATGATGAACAGAGCCCACTGTGGTTTGTAGGGAGAAAAAATATCATGAACATGAAGTAAGGAAAGAGGTTTACATGACTCTTAAGAAGGCTGTTTGCAGGGGCTGGCAAGATGGCTCAGGGGTGAGGAGCACTAGCTGCTCTTCCAGAGGTCCTGAGTTCAGTTCCCAGAACCACCGGTGGTCCACAGCCATCTGTGATGAGATCGTGTGCACACAGGCAGGCAGAACACTGTGTACATAATAAATAAACAGATCTTTAAAAAAGGCTGTTTGCGGGCTGGAGAGATGGCTCAGTGGTTAAGAGCACTGTCTGCTCTTCCAGAGGTCCTGAGTTCAATTCCCAGCAACCAGATGGTGGCTCACAACCATCTATAAAGAGATCTGGCGCCCTCCTCTGGTGTGTGGGTATAAATGGAGGCAGAAAGTTGTACATAATAAATAAATCTTTAAAAAAAAAAAAGGCTGTTTGCACTACCTTACTGAATAAACCTGTAACAGAGACACAGCTCCTGTAAACGATGCACACTTAAAAAAAAAAAAACAATTTGTTATCTTCACTTGTTGCATAAACAGCAAATTCTTATTGCTAAGTGGAATAGAAGGCTGGTGAACTCTTAATTAGAAAACGAAGCTTAAAATGGAGAAAGTGAAATTAGATGTCTCACTGAGGACCTATTTTATGGGAATGATCTTATGACATATGCTAGAGCATATACTCACATTTGTGTGTGTGAAGGCCAGAGCTGCGTGTCATTCCTCAGAAGCCACCCAACATACTCCAAAATAAAATTTTAAATTATATAGTTCTGCGTGTGTGTATGCACGCATGCTTGTGTGTATGTCTGGGTATATATGGAAGCCAGAGGACAACTTGGAGGAGTTGGTTTTTCCTTCCACCATGTGAGTCAAACTAAAAGCCTTGGCAGCAAGACCCTTCATCTTGCCACCCTGCAAGTTACTTCTGTAGAAAGGGTCTCTCATTACCACGAACGAGACCTGACAATGCAGCCAGGATGGCTGGTCAGCGCGCCCTGGTGATATGCTTGTCTCCACCAGCCTGGCCTGGGATTAGATCACACCAGCACAGCCAGCTTTCTTCACTATAGGTTTGAGCACTGAACTCAGGTTCTCATCCTTTTGCAATAAATACTGCACTGACTGATCTATGTGCAGCACTATGCTTACATCTTAATCAAGCATTATATCAAAAATCAAGTATTTGTGCAGGAAATGACTAAGAAGGGCACTGTTAGCTGGAGATGTTAGCTCACACTTGCAATCCAGTGCTTAGAAGATTGAGGCAAGGGGGTGTTTAGAGTTTGAGGCCAGTTGAACTTCATAGTGAGTTTCAGGCAAATCCAAGGTACAGTATAAGACTAAGTGTGGGAAAGTACACAGGAAGATGGCGCAGTGGGTAGAGGTGCCTGCCATACACACCTGGCAACCTGAGTACAATTTCCAGAAGACACATAAAGGTGGAAGGACAGAACTGACCAAATGCTCACACACATACAAGATGCACACATTCACAGCACATAAAACCAGAGTACTTATCAGGAAGTGCTTACAGGTACAAGAGACAATCATAACACAACAGTAATTCAACTTGTTGGTCACTCACCTCTTTATGAGGATCTTTATGGGCTTCCAACGTTTTCATGACAGTCAGTTCGGCATAGTTTTTGAATCTTGCAGGTTGATGCCTTAAGATTTCTTTTAAAACTTTTAATGCCAAAGCCCTGATTGTAGGCTAAGAAGAAACATTTAAATGGTTTTAATATTTAAATATTTTAATATTTTAAAATTCTTTCCACACTTTCAATTTCTATAAGCTCCTTAAGATTGGGAGGAGAGACACTGCATAAATAATTCAATACAGAATAAATCGTCTCTAGCTACAAAGTCTTTAGTCACTCTCACTTCTGTTGTATCTGGAGACAGGCAGAGGCTCAAAGTTACATTGTAGCCTAGGCTGGCCTGACAGTTGTAATCCTGCTGCTTTCACCTCCAGAATGGAGAGATTACAGGCATTTGCTACTACATCCACACTTTATTTTTAATTATGTGCATGTGAGTGCAGGCGCCTTCAGAGGCCAGAAGCAGGGGATTTCCTGAAGATGGAGTTACACGTGGCTGTGAACTAACCCAACATTGGGAGTTTGACATTCAACATAGGGATTCTTCCAGAGCATTAAGCACCTAAACTGTTTTTGTTTTTTGAGACAGGGTTTCTCTGTAGCTTTAGAGCCTGTCCTGGAACTAGCTCTCTAGACCAGGCTGTCCTTGAACTCACAGAGATAATCCTGCCTCTGCCTCTCAAGTGCTGGGATTAATGGCCTGTGCCACCACAGTCTGGCTATGCAGATTTTTTTTTAAAAAAAAAATGATTTTAGTCTTTCTAGGCTTAAGACCATCAGAGTTTGTGAGAAAAAACCAGGGCAGACAAGTTAATAAATCTGGAAGCCATTGAAAGGAGGGACTTGGAGAAGAGGAGAGAAACCCTGACTTCTGAGTGAGGCATGGAGGCTGGCAGGGGCTGCACACAAGGCAGAGGGTACCTTCAGGCCCAGAGTGTCAGGGGAAGCATGCTATGGCTTTTGACCAACAGTCAAAAGAGAGACAGGTGGAAAAGGAAAAGGTATGTTTTTTAAGCTAAAATTCAGAAAGTACAGGTTCTGCAATGAAGACCTGCGGACAACTCTAGGTACTTGATTTCAAATAGGGTCTCACCTTGTCGCCTAAACTGTTCATGAACTTGATTCTTCTACCTAAGCCTTCCAAGTGCCCAGCTTTATTACTTTTAAATAAGTAAAATTTTGACTATGAAAGGAATTTTGACAACTGAAAAGAGTTTATTAGTTTTTTTTTTATTTATTTGTTGTTGCTTTTTGTTTCTCGAGTTAGTGTTTCACTATGTAAACCTAGCTGTCTTGGAACTCACTCTGTAGACCAGGCTGGCCTTGAACTCACAAAGATCTGCCTGCCTCTGCCTCACAAGTGCTGGAATTAAAGGCAAGCACCACAACAACCCAGCTGTGTATCTTCTTTTAACTACTGGAAACTTCTTAAAAAAATTTTAAACAAAAATCTGTTAAAAGAAATAGCACTTTAGAGTAAAAATTACATGCAGAAAACAGCAACAGAATAGAGTCATTTTGTCAATTTCCAATGTGTACTAGCTGATCAACAGGAAAGTGAAACAAGAGACAGGGGTTGGAAAGACCCTGTCTGGATATAATTCCTTTTTTTAAAAAAAATATTTATTTATTTGTTATATAAAATATTCTGTCTGTATCTATGTCTGCAGGCCAGAAGAGGGCACCAGATCTCATTACAGATGGTTGTGAGCCACCATGTGGTTGCCAGGAATTGAACTCAGGACCTTTGGAAGATCAGGCAATGCTCTTAACCACTGAGCCATCTCTCCAGCCCCCTGGGTATAATTCCTAATCCTCTACCTCCAAAGCCAAGTAAGAATAAATACATAAATAAATACTCAGACAGTACAGACTGTCATTTATATATATATACTGTAATTTACCTCTTTATCCCCAAGAGTCTCAAGCAATAACAATAATATTGTTTTGAAGTGCTCATCCCAAACACTGAAAGATTCTTCCTGGGTTAGCTTCATGAGTTCGTAGAGGGCAAATTTTCTTTCTTCTATACGTTCATTATGGTTAGACAGCTCCTTCAACAGCTCTGCAACTAGGTCAGAATGGTCTAAGGAAAGATCTGTCAAAAAGAAGTGATATTAATTTTGTAATTTTACAGGCTGACTCACAGGTGCAGAAATGACCACTTTAGAACACTATGAAACACAGTCACGGGGCTGGAGAGATGGCTCAGAGGTTAAGAGCATTGCCTGCTCTTCCAAAGGTCCTGAGTTCAATTCCCAGCAACCGCATGGTGGCTCACAACCATCTATAATGGGGTCTGGTGCCCTCTTCTGGCTTGCAGGCATATACACAGACAGAATATTGTATACATAATAAATAAATGAATAAATAAATATTTAAAAAAACAAAAACAAAAAAAGAAACACAGTCACAACCAATATTAGTTATGAAAGAGGTAAAAATAAACATTAATTTTCAGTTTTGATTCCTGAATCACCACTGTGCTTTAACAATTTGCAGCTTAAGAAACACTAGAGAAGAGTGTAAGGAACCCTTAAGTATGCAAGAGTGTAGGTAGCATTCTACCCAAGCCCGCCCTGCAGATCTCCTTGTAACAGGATACAAGATTAACTCAAAAAAAAAAAAAATCAGTAACCCTTCTATACACAGATGATAAAAGGGCTGAGAATAAAATCAGAGAAACATCATCCTTCACAATAGCCATAAATAGCATAAAATATCTCTGAGTAACTCTAACCAAACAAGTGAAAGACTTGTATGACAAGAACGTTAAATCTTTGAAGAAAAAAATTGAAGACACCAGAAAATGAAAAGACCTCCCATGCTCTTGGGTAGGTAGAATTAACATAGTAAAAACGGCAATCTTACCAAACGCAATCTACAGATTCAACGCAATGGCCATCAAAATCCCAGCAAAATTCTTCACAGACCTCGAAAGAATGGTACTCAACTTCATATGGAAAAGCAAAAACCCCAGAATAGCCGAAACAATCCTGTACAATAAAAGAACTTCTGGAGGCATCACCATTCCTGACTTCAAACTCTTCTACAGAGATACAGTACTGAAAACAGCCTGGTATTGGCATAAAAACAGACAGGAGGACCAATGGAAACAAATCAAAGACCTGGATATTAATCCACACACCTCTGAACACCTTTTTTTTTTAAACAAAGAAGCAAAAAAATATCAAATGGAAAAAAGAAAGCATATTTAACAAATGGTGCTGGCATAACTGGATATCAACATGTAGAAGAATGAAAATAGACCCATATCTATCATCATGCACAAAACTCAAGGCCAAATGGATCAAAGACCTCAACATAAAGCCAGACACAGTAAACCTCATAGAAGAGAAAGTGGGAAGTACACTTGAACACATCGGCACAGGAGACCACTTCCTAAATATAATCTCAGTAGCACAGACACTGAGAGAAAAAATTAATAAATGGGACTTCCTGAAACTGAAAAGCTTTTGTAAAGCAAAGGACACGGTCAACAAGACAAAACGACAGCCTACAGAATGGGAAAAGATCTTTACCAACCCCACATCAGACAGAGGTCTGATCTCCAAAATATACAAAGAACTCAAGAAATTGGACACCAAAAGATCACATAATTCAATAAAAAAAAAATGGAGTACAGACCTAAACAGAGAACTCTCAACAGAGAAATCTAAAATGGCTGAAAGACACTTAAAGAAATGTTCAACATCCTTAGTCATCAGAGAAATGCAAATCAAAACAGCTCTGAGATTCCATCTTACACCTGTAAGAATGGCCAAGATCAAAAACACTGATGACAACTTATGCTGAAGAGGTTGTGGGGAAAAGGGAACACTTCTGCATTGCTGGTGGGAATGCAAGCTGGTACAGCCCCTTTGGATGTCAGTGTGGCAATGTCTCAGAAAATTAGACAATGACCTTCCTCAAGACCCAGTCATACCACTTTTGGGTATATATGCAAAGGATGCTCAATCGTGCCACAAGCCATATGCTCAACTATGTTCATAGCAGCTTTGTTTGCCATAGCCAGAACCTGGAAACAACTTAAATGCCCCTGAACTAAAGAATGGATAAGGAAATTATGGAACATTTATACAATGGAGTAATACACAGCAGAAAAAAGTAATGACAGCTTGAATTTTTCAGGAAAATGGATGGAGCTAGAAAACATTATTTTGAGTGAAGTAACCCAGACCCAGAAAGACAATTATCACATAGGTGGTTTTTAAACACAAATCAAAGAAAACCAGCCTACAAACCACATCCCAGAGAACTTAGATAACAATGAGGACACTAAGAGTGACTTACATAGATCTAATCTACATGGAAAGTAGAAAAAGACAAGATTTCCTTAGTAAATTGGGAGCATGGGGACCCTGGGGGAGGGTTGAAGGAGGAGGGGAGAGGCAGGGAGGGGAGTAGAGAAAAATGTAAAGCTCAATAAAAATCAATTAAAAAAAAAAAGAAGGGCAGAGTGTACAGTCATAACTACCTCTTTTCAGAAGTGACACGGACACTTAGTAAAAGAGTGGTTACTATCCATCAGGCATATTATTATCCACAGCCCTCTAGACCAAGGCCAATTTCACCCAACTTTATGTAAGCATAAATAATACACTCTCTTATAACAGGCCCCAGAATCAACCTTTATTAATAAAAGAGATCATGATGTCACACTGAAAGTGCTATTATAAAGAATGGGTTATTCATGAGAAGATCTTTGTCATTCTAGTATAAAAGTTTGTCTGGAAATAAACCAAATTCACATGGTATAACTGGTTGAGTTGTTCCTGGGAGGATAGTAGAGCTTCCTTGACTTTTGAGGGCAAGGTAAAGTTGACCACCAAGGTTCTCATTCTAAACATAGCACTACTAAAATAGTATTAATGAATGCCTACAGGCTAGGAGAATAAATTTTGTCAATTTTGAACCACCATGGACACATATATTTGGGTTCAGAGATGTTCAGATGAAGAGGGGTGATCCACCCTGAATGTGGACAGCAGCACCCATGGCTGGAGCTCCAGACTGAATAAAAAGGAGACAGAGAGCTGAGCATCAGGACACACTCACTCTGACTGGGGATGCAAATGTGAGCAGCTGCCTCTTGCTCTCATAACCATGGCTCCCTAGTCACTACGGTCTGTGTTCTGAAAATGTAAGCCTCCCTTTAAGTCCCAGTATCAAATACACATTCCCATTCTCCATTTCCTTACATTTTAAAGAGTTGCAACAAAAGAGCAAACGAATACACTTGTCTCACTGATTACCAGTCCTCCAAATGCAAGCGGGAGCACTGTAACCCATAACATACCATCAGGAAACTGGTCAGCGTCGTCATCAAACATGGCCTCCTTGAGGGCAGACTTGTTGAAGGGACTGATGCTATCTGAATAGTTATATGGATTATAATCACGAGAACGTGAAGAGGAGTGAAGTGGTACTGAATGGAGCAAAGATGCTTTATTATCAAGAGCTGGCTGGCTGGAGTCAGTGGCATCACCTCCTGCTCGTGGATCTGACATCCCAGGACCACATATCTATTGAAAGAAAGAGGAAGGTACAGCAAGTTACCTTCTTTCAAAATACCTTCTTCACATTCTAAAAAGATGCTTCTTGGGGGTTGGAGTGATCACTTGGCAGTCAAGTGTGCTTCTTGCTCTTCCAAAGGACTTGGGTTTAGTTCCTAGTCCCTACACCAGGTGACTTACAGCTACCTGTTCCTCTAGTTCCAGGAGAGTCAATGTCCTCAGTGGTTAAGAGCACAGGCTGCTCTTCTAGAAGACCGGAATTCAGTTCCCAGCACCCACATGGTGGCTCACAACCATCTGTAACTCCTGCTCCAGGGGATCTGAAACTTACTTCTTGCCTCTGCAAGCATTGTATGCACATGGTGTACAGGTGTATAGGTAGGCAAAACACCCATACACTTAAAAATAGTAAGTTAAAAAAGGTAACAATAATTTAAAAAAATGACAAAAGTATGGGTTATAATATATTCAAATATATTGTACAAATATGTAACATATATTCAAAATGAAAAAGCTTAAATAGCCAAGCATGCCTTTAATCCCAGCCCTCAGGAGGCAGAGACAGGAGACAGGCAGATCTCTGTGAGTCTGAGGTCAGGCTGGTCTAAAAAGTGAGTTCCAGGACAGGTTCCAAAGCTAACAGAGAAACCTTGTCTCAAAAAAAAAAAAAAAAAAAAAAAAAACCAAACAACAACAACAACAAAAAACCAAACAAACAAAAACAAAGAAAAGAGAAAAGAAAAAAAGAAAAAGCTTAAATAAAGATGTATAGAAACCACAGCTGAGAGGCAAATAAGCCATCACAAATGTTGCCACCAATGTTGTTATTGTCAATGGGTCAACCAACTAACATATACAATGAGATTAGCAACACCTTCTCCATGCCAAATACAAAGACTTTCATTAACAAAACATAGCTGAGGACATATCTCAGTGCTAAGAGGGTTCACCCAGCATGTTCAAGGTTCTGAATTCATTCCCAGCAATGAAACAAACAACAATAACAAATTGTCTTTAAAATTTGGCACAATATACTGTCCTTGAATAATGAACTATCTTAATAGTATCTTTCAGCTTTTATTTCTATGCCTTTTTCCTCCTAAAGGACAGGTTTAAAGATCAATACAATTTTCAAATAGATGTTAATAAAGTTGGGATACATTAACACCTCTGCCCAAACACCAATATTAATACAAATACTAGCCTCAAAATTATTATCACCAGAAATACCACATCTATCGAGTAACTGTATGCCATGCTGGTTGACAGGAACTCTACATGGATCCTCCCTGCAGTCCAAGTGACTTGAGGCACCACCTTGGTTTATGTAATATTTGCAAACAAACACAGAAAGCCTAAGTATCATTTAAGCAGTGATACTTACTAACCTGCTGTTGCTACCACATTCAGCTTTAGAATAGGGAACCGCAACCTGGGTGATTGACAACCACTTTTATTAGTTCACTACTATTGAGCTCTACCAGACAGGTATAAAGAAAACCAAGTAAGGGAATTGGTAGGTGGGGAGTCCTTTAGAGATGTGCTGAAATCCCATGGCCCTGTGGACACTGAGCAGCAATGTTCTCAACAGGAATGAAGGGATGGCTTATTTCAAGAGAAGTCTAAGCTGCCAGAGATAAGTATAAGGAGATGCAAAAGTAAAAGTTCACCACTGAGGTACCACAGCAGAGGAAACCATTAGATAACAGTATTTGCATGTCAGGAACATAGGTTATGACATGCTCTGTGGGGACACACAAACTGATGATGCAGACTACTATTACTACAACTAATATGGGGAATATGTAGACTTCCATTTACGAAAACTTGAGTGGTAAAACACACAGCCCAGTATGTTCTAGGCCCAGGCCTTTGATTAACTCATGTTGTGACTAAGTTCCACTTTATTTCTTCATGCTCCAACTACACCAGCTTTCTTCTGAGCCCTCAGCTACATCAGTTCACAGAATTCTTCTTTATGTTTTGTGGATTTAACTCTCAGTACAAGTGCCATTTACAGAGGCCTCATTCCCTGACACCAGTCTAATATATACATTCACCTTCCTCTATGGCACAGTCTAACCCAAACTCCACAGTAAATATCTACTTAGAAACTCAAAAGAACTATAGGAAGACACTTTGTCCTACAGATCTAATACCTAAAACTTGCCACCATGTGGGTGGATGTACTTACTCTGTAAATGCTTGAAGAGTGACTGGCTCCTAAAAAATTTTATGTGAAAATGCCAGAAAGCAAAGCTTAAAACACACACACACACACACACACACACACACACACACCACTCTGATGGGAACCAAAGCTGCCTGCTGCAATGTTAAGAACACACACATGGGAGGGATTTGATGGGTTAGGAACGTGGTAACACAGTATGAACATATAAGAACACGCATGTGTAAGGGATTTGGTGTGTTAGGAATGTAGTAACAGATGGAATGACCATGTAAGAACACTTGTGGGAGGGATGCGGCGAGTTAGGAATGTGGTAACAGATGGGGTGAACATGTAAACACTTACTGTGTCAGCATCCTCTTTTTTAGGATCCCTCTTGAGTGGTTCACTCATATCTTCTTGGCTTCTGAAGCTGAAATTCTGGATTGCCTCAGTGACACCTCTAAGGGAGCTGTAAATGTCCTCAGAATTCATGTTTTCTGTGTCATAATCAAACGCACTGTGAAAGAGATGGTACTAATTTTCACTTACATTTCATTTTGCTTGATTTGATTTTTATATCTATATGAATGAGTATTCTGTCTATACATGTGTACCATGTGGGTGCAGAACCCTTGGAGGTCAGAAGAGGGCAACAGCTCCCCTGGAACTGGACTTAACAGATAGCTGTTAACTCCAGGGGGTGCTTGGACCTAAACCCAGGTGTTGCTCTTAACTACAGACCATCGCTGCAATCCCCGTTTTTATTTATTTATCTATCTATCTATCTATCTATCTATCTATCTATCTATCTATCTATCTATCTATTTATTTTGAGGGTCTCGCTCTGTAGCTCAGGCTAGTCTTGAGCACACCATAATTCTCCTCCAAGTGCTAAAATTAGAAGTGTAAGCTACCACAGCTGGCTATTAACTTTCAGCTATATTTTTAAAACACAAACAGGCTGGGTGTGGCAGTGCACACCTGTAATGTCAGCACTTGGGGAGTAGAAGGAGGAGGGTCAGGGGTGCAGGACATCCTATACTACATAGCAGGTTAAAGCCCAGTCTGGTCTAAACCTGACCCTGTTGAAATAAACACATTTAAGGATATTGTATAAAATACTTATGAAGATAAGAATCATCCATTTTTGACATAAAAACACTCTGTAACCCAAACTTGACTAGAACTCACTCTGTAGCCAACCCAGGCTCAAACTTGAGAGTTTCCTGAGTTCTGAAATTACAGGCAAGTATCACTATGGCCAGCTAACACTGAACTTCACAGAAATCCTTCTACTACTGAGCGCTGGGATTAAAAGCATGGGCTATTGTGCCTGATCTTAAAATTACATTTACTTTGCATGTTTGTATAGGTCAAATAACTTTTGGAAATTCTTTCCTTCCACATGTGGAATCTGAGAACCAAGCTCAGGTTATCAGACATTCTGCAGCACGAACTTTTACCCACTTAGCCACCTTACTAACACAGCTTACACTTTTAAATAAGTATTTTTATAATGTGAACATTTCACAAAATTCAAGTTTCAGTACGCATACATACAATTATATTGGAGCACAGCCAAGTGTACTTATGTTTAGACTGTCTATGGCTGTTTTGGAAGCACAACAGCAGAGCTAAAAAAAAAAGGTCATAGACCACTTGGCTTGAAAGCCTAAAATATTGGCCATTTGACCCTTTTTATAGAAAGCTTCCCAGTCCTTGTATTAACCAACAGTAAGAGCACTAGGCAAAGAAGAAACATAGTTAGCACTCAGAAACTGAAGGCAGAAGGAGCAGGAGTCCATGGTCATCCCCTGTCATGTGACCAGGTGGATGCCACTGGAGTAGATACAGATTCTGGTGTCTGGGAGCAGTCCTTGGTGGTAGAAAAAGGAACCTGTACTTCACCTACTAACAGTTCCTATTATTTTGCAAAATAAGCCTTGGGAAATAAACAACAACAAAGATAAAGGTAAAAAAGAAAGTGGGCGGAGTTCAGAGGAAAACTGTGGAGTCAGACACGGTGACCTAAGGAATGAACTTGAGCAGTCACGCTTTTCTCACCAAGAACATTCATCTCCTGAGTCATCTCTGCAGATTGTTTTGAATTGTGAACACTGAACATAAATGCTATGACATGAATTCTATAATCAAACAATAAATTCAATTAAAGTTTGAATGTATTCAGCAAAATTGTCACAACTGTATTAACACACAGGTTAGGTGGTAAGTTTCAGAACATTTTCTTTCTTAAATGCTGATGTAGCACCCTGTTAGTTTAATGGATAATCTGATGAGGCAAACCATGATGTATGACCATAACAAAACTCTTCTGATACCTTAAGAATCATTTTACATGCTGGGTGGTGGTGGTGTAAACCTTTAATCCCAATACTCAGGAGGCAGAGGCAGCAAATCTCTGTGAGTTCGAGGCCAGCCTGGTCTACAAGAGTTAGTTCTAGGACAGGTTCCAAAGCTATAAAGAAACCCTGTCTTGAAAAACTGGGGGGGGGGGGGGGAAGAATCATTTTACAAAAGGCCAGCAAAAGGGGCTTGGTGGATACTAATTAATAAATTAAGGATTAATCTAGGGATGGCAAGATGGTCTATCAGGTGAAGGTGCTTGCTGAGCAAGCTCGGTCACCTGCACTGATATATTTAACTCTTCCCCATTATTCTTTATGTTTGTCTATAATCTCAAGTCCCTCCTAACCTTTCAGAAGTGATTCATCAGTATTATATCTAATACCATAACTGATACTGCCATTTACACTAAAGAAGTGTAATAGAAAAGACAGGCACAATTTGCAGTTTGAGAAATGTAACTATACTCTTTAAGATAACAAAACCTTTCTTCCTATATATCACCATTTAAACGATGGTGGCGCACGCCTTTAATCCCAGCACTCGAGAGGCAGAGGCAGGCGTATCTCTGGGAGTTCGAGACCAGCCTGGTCTACAGAGCTAGTTCCAGGACAGGCTCCAAAGCCACAGAGAAACCCTGTCTCGAAAAACCAAAAAAAAAAAAAAAAAAAAAAAAAAAAAAGTTAGATTTTATATACAATTAATGTTGCTTGGATCTGCTCAGTTTCTAGGATACTTCAAGTCAAATAAAGTCTGCTGGGATTATAGTTACTCTGCCTTTCTAGAATGGAAACTGGTAACACAAAACACAAATGAAAACCATCACCTCACCTTGGAGATAATGTATTCTGTGATGTGTTAGTAGGAGAAGTAAGAGGACTGGACCAGTTGGCTGGGGATCGAGGCGTAGGTCTTGTCAAAGGACTCCCCGTGGAACTCTGATGGTGGGAGTAAGAAGAGTATTAACATTGGAAACTGCAACTGAAAGGTCCTTAGGGAAGAGGCACAGGCATGAGAGAGCATATTATGAAAGTACCATTTTTGCCAGTATTCTAAATATCCATACACTTATGCTTACTTTCTGGGAGAAAATGTGTCTCAAATTTAGAAACCTACCTCCTTAGCCTTCTCCCTCACCTCTTTACCTGCCTCCTCTTTATTACACTCAACACCCTTCTCAAGTACCCTTGACTAACCTTGAACTCACTATATACACAAGGATGACCTCGAACTTCTGAGCTTCCTCCTTTAAAAAAATTTTACATCAGCTTTCTGTTCTTAGCTAATTAACCCTTCCTACTTCATTGATAATTCAATTTAATTCCTTCTGAGTATTTTACAAATGATTTTCACAAAGACACTAAGAAAATAAAATCTGGTCACATTACTAATTTGTAGTTTTCCTTCAATTAACCGTCTCTCCACTTGACCAGATGTAAAGCTGGTGCCTATCTTCCCAAGGCAGTATTTAATCTTGCTCAGAAAACATTGCCAAATGCAGATGTAAAAATCATATAGTAAAATTAAGTAAACTCAATGCAAAACAATGCAATCACTGTCAAACCAATTATAAGAGAATACAACAGCCACCTAGACAAGTGAGAAATACCTGGGTCCCATTGCCAGTGTTTCGAAGGTGATTATGAAGAAGTTTAGTAGCACCATCTTGGAAAGTTTTTGGTAAAGCTCCTAGTAACATTGTAAACTCTGGGGTATTGAGTTCAAATAAAGAAATCAGCACTGACTGCGCTGCCTGAAAGAAACAAAGACATACAAAAAGTAAGTAAATGCATTCTGGCTACTCGAAGATGGGTGGTCATTTTCTTCTGCTCAACAGCACAAGGCCTGACCGCCTCTCCCATAGAAAAGGAAAAGGCTACCTTTCATGGTTTCTTTGTGGGGAAGATGGAAACACTCTCCCTACCATTTATCTTTTGAAGTTAAGAAGGGGCTATGGAAGGTGACAGATGACAAAACTTTGCAGGGTTATTTTGTCAACATATATTACTGTTTCAGTTTTCCTAATAAATGATTAAAAGAAAATGGATGATTATATATGACTCCCATTCAGGGTGACTTAATGCTGAAATTAAATTTTCTTAACGTGAATTTTTCTAAAAATAAGGTGGGCATTTTGAAGGAATACTGGGGTAGAAAGGTACAAATATGTACAAGGGCAGCAGACAACAGAGGGGTAAAGGGAGGAGGAGGGGAATTAACAAAACCCAAGTACACATGAAAATGCCATATGGAAAGATGTTGCTTTGTATGATAATTAAAAAATAAAGCCGCATAAGAAGGAGAAAACAACAACAAACAAAAAAGTCAACCAACCAACCAAAGCAACCAACCAGGATTTTACTATGCAGCCCCTAAGGGTTCTGAGTCTGTACAGGTGTATAACATCATGCTTGGCTTTTTTTTTTTTTTGGTTTTCCGAGACAGGGTTTCTCTGTGGCTTTGGAGCCTGTCCTGGAACTAGCTCTTGTAGACCAGGCTGGCCTCGAACTCACAGAGATCCGCCTGCCTCTGCCTCCCGAGTGCTGTGATTAAAGGCGTGCGCCACCATCGCCAGGCTCTTTGTAGGATTCTTTAACTAGCAATATATATCTTCTCTCAAGCAGCTAGTCTAAAAAGTCTACAGTTAATCTCAAGGTAAAGTAAGTCAGGTGTTTCGTAAAGACTGAAACAACATAAAATTTGCAGGAAAAATAAAATTGTATAACAATTTATAGAGGAGAGCATGAATTGGTGTATGGTCACATGACCTGTATCCAATATAAACACCTTGCTCTGGACATATTCTCTCTCTCTCTCTCTCTCTCCTCTTCTTCCCTCCCCTCTCCTTTCTTCTCTCCCCTCCTCCCTCTCCAAGATAAGGTCTTTGTACACAGCCCTGGCTATCCTGAAACTCATTATGTAGGTCAGGCTGGCCTTGAATCCATAAGAGGTCTGCCTGTCTCTGTCTCCAGAGTGCTGGATTAAGGGTTGTTCCAGCATGCTTGGCCTCTGCTTTATTCTCTATTCTCAATTACATACTTCTATCTGCTTTAGGTTTGCTTTGTCATCCTCCCCCCCCTCCCGACTTTTATTTGAGACAGGGTTTCTCTGTAGCTTTGGAGCCTGTCCTGGAACTCAGAGAGCTCCATCTCTGCCTCTATTAAAGGCGTGTGCCTCTACCGCCTGACTTTGCTGTGCTCCTTTTGACTGCCTTATGGGGTTGATTGGATAAAAGATTTAAAGTGTTTCTTTTTATTATAAGCTCTGAATTAGTGGTTTTCATAAAATATCCGATAAAGGATTTATTTTGGCTCACAGCTTGAGGGCACAGGTTATTCGTGTAGAAAAGGTCTAGAGCAGGAGGCGGCTGGTCACACCACATCCAGTCAGTGTGCAATTTTCTTCTTCTGAGAGAGGGTCTCATCCACAGTTCCTGCTGGTCTGAACTTGCTATGGACATGTGCCTTTACATTCTGAGTTATGCTGCCAGCCTCGCTTCCTATCTTGTCCGTCATCACTATCACTGCCATGCATGAGTGTTTTGTCTGCGTGTATGTCTGTACATGAGTTCCAACTGTGTGTAGTAAGTTTTATTATGCCATGTCTTCACTTTTCTTCACTTTGGCATTTTTTTGCTTTTGTTTTGTGATAAGTGCATGTGTTTGTGTTCATGTGTGTACAGTTGTGGATGCACATGTACATGTGCTAAAGTGTGTTCAAACCTGAGGCCAAAGGTCAGGCTAGACTCCAACTCACAGAGATCCACCCGCCTCTGCCTCTTGAGTGCTGGGATAAAAGGTGTGCACCACCATCCCCAGCTCTCCTTTAGTTTTTGAGACCAGGTCTCTCACTGAACAGGGAGCTCAATGATGGAATACAAACTCAAGTTCTTATGCTTGTATGGCAAGCCCTTTAACCCATGGAGTCATTTCCCTAGCTCAAAGACCTATATTTTTGAGTATACAGAAAACGCTAGTCATAAGTCCTTGGCAGAAATGATGAAAATACTAACATATACCAGCACGACAGTCAAGTTGGGCACGGTGGTCTTTGCCAGCATTCTTGGCTCTTAGGGGGTGGAGGCAGGAGAACCAGGAGTTCAAGAATGAGTTACAGGCTAGCCCAGGTGATAAATGACTATCCCAAAAAATCTTAACTCAAGGACGTGAAAAGCAAGACAGACAATAACTCTAAGGATAGAACTTAAGAAAGAAGGCAGGGGGCTGGAGAGATGGCTCAGAGCTTAAGAGCACTGATCGCTCTTTCGGAAGGCCTGGGTTCAATCCCCAGCACCCACATAGCAGTTCACAACTGTCTGTAAGTCCAGTTCCAGGGACTCTGGCACCCTCACACCAGTGCACATAAAAATAAAGTTAAATTAAAAAAAAGAAAACAAAGAAAATATAAGAAAGAAGGCAGTAGCAAATCACTTGGTACAGGAGCGAAAACTTGCAAAACAAAAACAACAAATGATAAATCTCCACATTAGCAAGAATTGATTCTTCAGTATAATAAAGATTATAGGTCCTGATGGAAAAGGATGTGGAAAAAGCACAGGGAAAGCTAACTCCTCACTTATGGTGAAATAAATAGAACACTGTATCTAAGAAAAGATTAGCTAATAAATACCTAAAATTACCCCTATCCTACTTAAACTCACCTTTCGAACATCAGAGCTTTTGGGCTCTGTCGTCCAAGTGATGACCCGGGACACTGCCAGGCGAGTTTCACTGGAATTTATAAAATCCCCTGGATCCATCTGCTTGGCCAGAGTTTCTATGTACTTAAGGATAGCGACCTTCACCTACAGAGAAAAGCACAATGAAAGAGGTCAGTGAGATGGACTCTGCGAGACACTGGGCATGCATCAGAAATGATTACCAGCCGGGCGGTGGTGGCGCATGCCTTTAATCCCAGAACTCAGGAGGCAGAGGTAGGCAGATCTCTGTGAGTTCGAGACCAGCCTGGTCTACAAGAGCTAGTTCCAGGACAGGCTCCAAAGCCACAGAGAAACCTTGTCTCGAAAAACAAAACAAAAAAACCCAAACAAACAAAACAACAACAACAACAACAAAAAAAAACCCAAAACCAGAAACGATTACCATTAGTCTGCCAAGTCAAAGGAATGGTACAGCTACTTACCTATCTGACATGAGGTGAGGATTTCTGTTCTCATAATCACTACAACTTTTGGAACTCTATTCCCAGAGTATGAACAATTGCTGAAGAATTCCTTAACCAACTCTAAACTCTGCCTGCCCTCATGTCTGCTTTCAGAGTGTTTAGGTGGCTAGTCTTAAATAGTCATTTCTTTCTGGGGAAATAGCCAGTGTTATATGACAGGATATAACAAGAAAAGTCTGTAATCACAGCGGGTAACACAACTGTCTATTTACTTATATTTAAGGCAGGGCCTCAAGTCCAGCGTGGCCTCAAATGCATTTTGTAGCTGAGAATGACCTTGAATTTCTCTAATTCTCCTCTTCTACCTCCTGAGTACAGTTCACAAGGTGCTGGGTATAGAATGTAGGACCTGGTGCAGACTAGCTAAGCACTCTGCAATTGAGCTACATCCCTATAAAGTGCACGAAAGGCAGTTGTCAAACTGGGCGGTGATGGCGCACACTTTTAATCCCAGCACCCGGGAGGCAGAGGTGGGCAGATCTCCATGAGTTCGAGGCCAGCCTGGTCTACAAAAGCTAGTTCCAGGCCAGCCAGGACTATTACACAGAGAAGCCATGTCTTGAAAAACCAAGTGCTTCCATGTGAATACGTATGTGTGTGCATGTGTGTGCAGAGGCCAAAAGAAGACAGCACTGGATCTGGATCCCTTGGTACTGAAATTACAGGATGCCCACTTGTTACTGGGTGCTGAGGTCCGAGTTCTGGTTGTCATGTTTGGAGACAATTCTTCTGAACCACTGTGCCATCTTTCCAGCTTGTTAAATTCTTATGACTTAAAAAACGTTTTACTTACATGTATGTGCATGGGTCTATACGTGTGTGTATGCCAAGTATGAGCAGGTGTCAGAAAAGGTCCACAAATCCCCTATGCTGGGGTTGTAGGCTTTGAGAGCTGCTTGCTTTGGATGCTGGGAGCCGAGCTCCAGTCTCCTGAATGTAAGTACTGAGCCATGTCTTCAGCATCACCACCCTGATAAGTTCTTTATATTTAATTCTGTCAGGCCCCTACCAGCTGCTCTGACCTGGGCATGAAGGATGACACCAACAGACTTACTCCTGCTGCCTCAGTGTTAACAAAGCCGTCTCCCTCTAGCTTTGGTGTTGACTGTACTTATCCTTACGTTAGACACAGAGGAGCAGCTTTGAATTCTGTGCCCACAGGATGCTTCCCACATCCCTGTTCCCTTTACTTGTCTTTGACTTTAGGTCTTCAGCACATCATTCCTCCTAGACCCTCTGTGTGCTCAGTACTGACACATCACTGGTTATCTACCTGCCTCAGCAGCTCCTGTGGCGGGGTCACAGGCCTAAACCACTACACCTGATTCATGTTTCTGAAGATGGATCCAGGCTACATTGGCACAGGCACACAGAATATCTTCACTTATAGCTTCAATGGCTACTGAATTAACTACATCATCTGCTTTATTATCATTTAGTTTATCAAGTATTATATGTAATAAAAAATTCAAAGTTTTCTATTCTCAGGAATTTCTTGACTATAGTTTAAGCTTCAGTGTGTGTTAATATGAAATAAATCCTTCTGTAGGTAACTTTTCTTTTTCTTTTTTTATATTTCGAGACAGGGTTACTCTGTAGCTTTGGACCCTATCCTGGAACTAGCTCTTGTAGACCAGGCTGACTTTGAACTCACAGAGATCCACCTGCCTCTGCTTCCTGAGTGATGGGATTAAAGGTGTGTGCCACCACTGCCTGGCAGTAAATTTTCAAAATAAAAAGAGAGAGGGCTTTTTTACCTAGTGGCTCAAATAAAAAGACACTACAGTGAGTGTCAGTCAACCCTGGTAGAAACCAACTGTGATTCAGAGGCACAACTGCATTCCAATGTGTAAAGGGAAAATCAGTCTCAGGTAGTAAGGCATACATTTGTACAGAACAGAGCAGAAACTACAAGGCTTGTGTAAGCAATATGCTTCTTATTTCCCCGACTTTACTCTCAATGGCTACAGCTCAGGAAAAACAAGAACTCCACCAATTAAGCTACTTCCCAGATACAAGTCCTTTGATGTCTTCTGTTCAACCTAATCATTTTAAATGACAAATTACACTCTATCTAGTTTTCACACAACTGGAAAATGTGTCCAAATAGAAACTGTTAGTCTTGACACAACCTTTATATTTGTTTTCAGAATTTCACATTGCAGAAAGTTATTTCAGATAGGGAGAATGAGCTGAGATTAAACTTAAAATATTCTGTCTTTACTAAAATAAGCACCTAGATAATGCTATGTTTTTGCCCCAAATACCTGTAAGACTCCAAAAACTTCAACTAAGAAAAAAAGAAGTGTTAGCAAATCACAAACATAAAATTAAATAAGATTTTACAAATTAACTCTGCATTACCAGCTTAATGTTAGATGGCCATACTTAGTGATGCTTTTAAAATGTGTTTGCACAGAGAGCCTTTCCAAAAACAGGTCAACCTCTAAAGAACATTGGAAGTCAAGAACATGCATGCATAAAAGGTTGAGGAAGTGAGTAGTTAAATATGGATGCAGAAAACATCATCTGAAATAGTGCAGAGAGTTACAGAAAGAAATAATGCAGGCTAACATAAAAACAAAAGAAAAACCTTTGTGCTCCCAAAAGAGTGAAGCTGGTCCCGAAGTGCTGGCTTGACTGTCTGAAAGTTTATAAAAATAAAACCCACTGATTGAGCAGCTTCTTGGGTGACAAAAATACAAATATTACCCTATTTTTATTAATAAAATACCACAATTCCTTGTAATAGTTTCAGAAAAAAATCAAATTTTTACCTTCAAGCTTGGTGTTTGGGTCTGGTCAACTGTAAATCTCATTAGGATATTAAATTGAAGATCATTTGGAAATGATTCTCTGTAAAGATAACAAAGAAAAAACAAAACTAAAAAATAAAATAAGTAGAGCTTGAGAGATGGCGTAGAGGTTAAGAGCACTGCCTGCATATATTATAAATAAATAAATAAATATAAACAAAAAAAGTAACCAACCCCCCAACTATTAGGCTGACAAGTATGAGTTTTAACAAATTCCAGAGCAAAAGACTATATTTAATACCCAAATATCATGCCACCCACAAAGTATGTATGAAGTGATAGATTAAATGTTATGGTCTCTTAAGCACAGTATAAGAATAGAGGCATTTGAATTTAAAGCCAGAAGGGATTAAGAAATTAAACTAGGTAAGTGTTATTCTGCTTGTTTCAACTATATATTTAATTAGAAAAATCTAGTCAGTAAAAATTCAAACTTTTGGGCCTAGAGAGATGTCTCAGTGGCTAAAAGCACACAGACTGCTCTTACAGCAGAATCAAGTTTGGTTCCTAGCACCTACATGAGCAGGTCACAACCACCTCTAACTCCAGCTCCACAGGATCTGATGCCCTCTTCTGCCCTCATTCCAACTGAGTGTGCTGACACACAATTTTAATCTCAATACTCAGGTTGCACAGGTGGGCAGATCTCTGTGAATTTGAGGTCATCCTGGTCTACAGAGTGAGTTCCAGGACAGCTAGAGCTACATATGAGACGCTGTCTCAAAAAGCCACCACCAAAAAATTCATCTGAATAACAGACTCATTTCAGCTTAGTATATGGGTATGTAGAGTAAGTCACTTCAACAATAAGATCAAAGAGGTAGAAACCTACCAGTGACTTAAAGCCTTCTGGAGACTAACGGCATGATAAAATATTCTTTAAGACAGAAATAGCTTTTAGTTTCATGTAAGATCAAATTATAAAGGGTGATGTCTTTGGATATCTGTATGGTGATTTCTCAGAAAATTTGGAAACAACCTTCCTCAAGACCCAGCAATACCACTTTTGGGTATATATCCAAAGGATGCTCAATCGTACCACAAGGACATGCGCTGATCAATGTTCATAGCAGCTTTGTTTGTCATAGACAGTACCTGGAAATAACCTAAAAGCCCCTCGAACGAAGAATGGATAAGGAAAATGTGACACATTTACACAATGGAGTCCTATATAGCAGAAAAAAAATCTTGAAATTTGCAGGCAAATAGATGAAGCTAGAAAACATCATTTTGAGTGAGGTAACCCAGACCCAGAAAGACAAATATCATATGTACTCACTCATAAATGGTTTTTAAACATAAAGCAAAGAAAACCAGCATACAAATCACAATCCCAGAGAACCTAGACAACAATGAGGACCCTAAGAGAGACATACAACAGTCTAATCTACATGGGAAGTAGAAAAAGATAAGATCTCCCGAGTAAATTGGGAGCATGGGGAACATGGGAGAGGGTTGAAGGAGAGGGGAGCAGAGAAAAATGTATAGCTCAATAAAATGAATAAAAAAATAAAAATGGAAAAGAAACCTACCCCCCCAGAAAAAGGAAAAAGAAAACAAACAAACAAAAAGACTATCCCTGTAGCAATGAGCACAACCAACATTCAGAAATCTTTTTCCAAAACATTTCCCTTCAGGATGAAGCCCAGCGAGGAATCAAAGAACAGAGACAGATAAAGTTTAAGATGAGCTCACTCCATCTCAGGAAGATATAAAGTATAGAAGCTCTTTTCAAAAATGATGAAACTATTTTAAAAGTAAGAACTACATAGCTCCAAAGGGTAGCCACTGAGCATATCTGGGGCAGTCCCAACATCAAATAGAAGAAAGCAATTTCTTATAAACCACCTAATAAAGCGGGGGCCCGTTGATTCGTGCTAAGCAGGTAGATGGAATGATAGATGATGGATTGATAACAGTGAAAAGAGAATCTGCTAAAACAGAACAACAACTAATGAATGAGGTGAAATAGGAAATCTACCACTTTTAAAGTAACATCAAAAATTAATGGTGTAAGAAATGTCAATAGATAATAAATATAGCAGGCAAAATTTGGTAAAAATGAGATTTTTTGGCCTTCTAGAATTTTCACAAGTTGCCAAAAATTTAGAAGGATTAAAATCAGCATCTGCATTGGAAAACTATGAAAGTCACAGTATAAAATCATTAGAGGAAAACACTATCACATCACTGAACTGACAGACATTTTCATTCAGATTCAAAAAATACTACCTTGTAAATACAAATTACACTTTATTTAATTTGTCTATCTATTATTTATCAGAAGGTAAAAATGAAGACTGGGAAGCAAATGGTTACAATAAATGTTTAAAATTGATGTAAACAGAATAAAAAAGAATTACTATGGTTAAATAATGAAAACATTCAACTCATGTCAGTTACACTTTACTTAAGACACACTAACAGCTTCAAGTACTGAAACCAGTATGAATAAAACTTTAATATAAATACAGGGATTAAATATTCGTGACTACCACTAGGTAAACTTGAAATACATGCAGAAAATATTACCTTGTAACATCAAGGGCTTTCTGAACTTTTGCCTGAACAGAACCAAGCAAATCAGCACCCATTTTTTTCAGCAGCTGTGTCAGCAGCACAAACAACCAATCTTGAAGATCGTCCTTGTGGACTTGTATGAAATCTACCAGAGTTTCCAAAAACATGCTGAACACCTGTAGTTGATAAAGGGAAAAGTGGGAAGAAGAAAGAGGAAATATTGACCTCTATGCTCAATTCAAAACAGAAAGAGACGGAAAAAAAGGAATCTGAGGCACAGCGATTGGCAGCCAAGCGGAAAAAAAAATCTCTCTTGCTTTTCACTGGACTCTGTGATACAAGAGTGCATCTGCGCTGTTATCCAACTTCTGCAGAAGTTTGACAATTAGCTATTCCATGCAGCATCACTTGGTAAAGAAACTGCCCATAATGGCTGGCACACCTAATGTTATCAATGATGCCACAGCTTAAGCTAGTTAAACTGAGACTCATTTTCTAAGAAATGGATGAGGTGCTGTATGGAGTTTCAAGGACACACAGCTTTTTAAAAATAATACTGGGTAAATTAGAAAATTACTGTATTTATAGTCACCATACAGTAGTAAATGTATCTACAATAATGTGCTGATTAAAAATATCCTTAGGTTTTACAAAATGACAAATCTCGCAAACATTTTGATATGTAAGATTTATTATTTACTGAAACTGCCCCAAAAGTAATTTTGATTTGTCTATAGTAACTAAAAGCATCTGTATAATAAAACTGAGAATAAAAGTACCTAAAATTTAGATTTTAAAAAATGTTCTTGTGTTGATGAGATTTATATATGTATTCATTTTTTATATATGTATTTTTATATATGTACTGGCTGTCCTGGAACTCACTCTGTAGACCAGGCTGGGCTTGAACTCAAGAGATAACCTGCCTCCGCTTCCCAAGTGCTGGGATTCAAGGTGTGTGCCCACATGCACCAGCTTATGTTGGTGAGTTTTATACTTTGTTTCAAGATTAAATACGCCACTGTGAAAGACTGTATAATGTGAAAAGAAACCTTAAGGGAAAGACATACTAAGACTCATATGTCATGTCTCATTACAATATTTTAGAAAAGTGGCCCTTGGTAAGGTTTTCTTTGCAAGAAATCAATATTACTGAAAGATGTATTTCTATGTAAGAGAAAAATATTCCTAAGAATCATAGCCATGCAATACTAGCACATGGCAGAATCAGAACAGATGACTAAAACCAGGCTATTTTTATTTGTTTTTTAATGTGTTTGTATACCATATGCACACCTGGTGCCCAGAGAAGCCAGAGGACAGATCTGGATATGGAGTTACAGAGGGTTGGGAGCTGCCTGATGTAGGTGATGGGAACGGAACCCAGGTTCTCTTGAAACGCAGTCAGTGATCTTAACCGCCCAGTCATCTTTCCCCTCTTTGTCAATTTGAGATTCACCTCTTGCAGCCCGGGTTGAATTTCAATTTATTATGTCTTGGAAGAATGTCTTTAAGATACCCCTGACAACAGGCTGCTGGATTACAGGAGTGCACCAACTCCACACCTAGTCTATGTGGGGCTGGGGACTGAACCCAGGGCTCTGCACACTTTACCAACCAAGCTTCATCTCCTGTGCCATCTAAAAAAATTTTCGGTAATCTCAAAAGTAACCTTGCTAATTTAAAACTGCTTTATTTTCAATATTTTTGAAATGTACTTTATTCAGTTGTAATGGATTCTAGTTTTTGCCACTTATGTTAGGAAGAAAGATTCCTCTACTTAAAATTAGAACATCTGAAACTTGGTTAAAAGAAAATCCACCTTAGTTACTTTCTTAAGATGGTGTGTATTTATGAAAGCAGCAATTATGACGACTTGGAAATCTCCAGTACTCTCTGCTCCCCAGGTGGTGCCTACTCATTAATAATGCAGATCCCCACAACTCATACTTTTCCCCCAACTAAATCCCCAAAACTTGGTTTCAAAGCTGGCAGAGGGCTTCACTTAAACTCTTGCACATTCTCCTCTGGGCCTATTAGATTGTGAAAAGAATTCTGTTAGACCTAGTCTGTGGCAACTGCATGTATATACCTTGGCACACAGTCTTCCTGGTTACCTGACAAATCTGTCTGGCAGCATACTGGAGCTGGTTTCACGTTCCTCAACAAGTCATCTTACAGAGTCAGGGCTTGGTGGGAGGTGACTAAGATTTAGAAGGTGCTGCGAGTTTGCTGGGCACTTGAGATCAGTCACAGGAGCGTTACAGAAATCAACCCAGTACAAGTAGGGCTTCTTTCTCTCCTGCAGCTGCTTTATGCGCTCTCAACTATTTCTTTTAAAGTCACTTTTATGTTGTTTTAATTGGTTCCTAGTTTCTGAGTGGTCCAACTGTGAATTTTTAATAGTTGAAAATCTGTTCTGAAAATCTTAAGACATTTGGAAAGCCTAAGAATTTCATGTTCCACAGCATGTTTTTAGGTTGTTGGATTTTGGGCTGTGTTGTAGGAAATCTGACTTCCTTTACACTTATGTTCTAATGAGCATTCCTAAGGAAGACCTGATTTTACACCTTCCGAAGCCCATGCCTCCTGTTCCATATTTTTGTTGTTGTTGTTTTGTTTTTTTCAAGACAGGGTTTCTCTGTGGCTTTGGAGCCTGTCCTGGAACTAGCTCTTGTAGTCCAAGCTGCCTCGAACTCACAGAGATCTGCCTGCCTCTGCCTCCCAAGTTCTGGGATTAAAGGTGTGCACCACCACCGCCCAGCCCGTATCTTATTCTTGAGGTGTCTCTGCTACCTGACTCCCTACCTGACCCTCTGCTTACACTGCAGAGCAGGGCTTTTTCTTAAGTTCAGTATGATTTGGTTTTCTCTAGGTGGATGCTGCTTTCTTTAATTTCCCCTCTTTCCTTTTTATCTTCAAGAACAGCTCTTTTTGGCCTTCCCAAAGTCTGCTTACTAAAACACTAGTATATGTAGTAAAGCCTCTGACCTTCAGGCCTGACTTTTTACTCTATTTCCTGTATACCAGCGTTACCAAATCATTTCTCTAACAGGTCAGGTAATAAATGTCCAAGGCTTTCCTAGAAACTTCACAGACCTGTAATTTGTACCATGGTCACAGACATAAAATTATTACAACTAAACAACTGTATTTACAAAACCAGACCTTGGGCAGATTTAGCCTTTAGGCTGTGTTTGTCAACTCATGCTTCTTTCTTACTTAAAATCACTGAAATGTTACTTTGATAGAAATAAAATCCTTACACATTCCCAGTTAGTGGGATCGTCAACACTTCCTTCTGACCTCTCCAAATTGGCCTTGGAGCATCTAGTAACATGAACTCTGTCTCCCCTTCCATATATATTTCATAAAATTCCCACTATCCTACAATTCTCTCACCTTCCACCGCTTATATACAACATGTGAATCCCCAGAGTTTATCAAGAAGCTGCTTGGGAGCCGGGCGGTGGTGGCACACGCCTTTAATCCCAGCACTCGGGAGGCAGAGGCAAGCTGATCTCTGTGAGTTTGAGGCCAGCCTGGTCTACAAGAGCTAGTTCCAGGACAGGCACCAAAAACTACAGAGAAACCCTGTCTCGGAAAAAAAAAAAAAAGAAAAAG
>NW_026067915.1:13801013-13875115 GCF_014885135.2 Alexandromys fortis | reverse complement strand
TATATATCTTATATATATCTTAAGATCACTTATACTGTGCAGGTAGCTCTCTGTATTTGCAGATTCCATGACCCAAGGATTCAACCTAATGTGGACTGAAAACACTGCAGGGTAGAAACTGCCTTTGTACTGAACACATGTATACTTAGTTTTTCTTTAATCACCCTTTAACAAGAAGATCTTAATATCTGCAGAAGATCACCCATGATAGATGCTGGGAGAATGATCCATGAAATAAGGTTAACTTGTCAAACTATAGAAAGACATCAAATGATTTCCATGTGCAAACTATACTTGCTACATTATCTGAGTCCCAGGGAAAGCCCTGCATCAACTTCAACTGCATGCACTAAGAAAGAGGTCTTTTCTAGCCCTTTCTGGGACGCTCCAGAGCACACTAGAGCATGCCTGGAGTTTTGGCTGGTCCAAATCCTCTGTCTAAACTTATTATGGGAAATGTTCTGGGAGTTGAAATTAGTAATCCGAGCTGGAGAAGTATGGGCTGTTGCTTATGACCTTGTTCTTGAAGTGTTCTGTTTCTGCTGGAGTCAAAATGTGCTTTCAAAGTCAGACAAAAGCAAGAACAACCTTCATTCTCAAGGCAGCTATCTACTGTCTAAAGTTCACAGACAGACTGATCTAAATCTAAAAGCACACGGGGCAACTCGCCATCCATGTCATGACACATGGTATCTCCTAAGTGCCTTTGTGGGGTTTTATACAGTTTCCACCCAGTGATCCTGCAAAAAAAAGAGAACTGAGTTACAGATAAGACATTCTAATCAAGAATGGTCACCTAACCCAGGCTTGATGGAGAGGCACCATTTATACAGAGCCCTAAGGATGCAGTTTGGGAAAGAAAGAGAACTGTCCCAAATGTCACATTTCAAGCTATAAAGAAAAATGTACAGCACAGTTAGGGAAGAATGTAAGATTCAGGAAGGGAGTGAGGAGGTGTGATGGCTAACTTAGGTTGTCAACTTGGCTACACAAGTAATTAACTAAAACCCAAGCAGCTGGGCACGCCACGCCTGCCTGTGAGTATGGAGGGGGTTCTCGATTGGATCAGACAGGTCAAAAGACCTGTCCTAAGTCTGGGTTACACCTTCTGGTGGCAGCCTACATAAACAGACGTGGTAGAAGGAAGCTTTTGCCTTTCGCCTGCTTGCCCTCGCTCTCCCTGCTGAGTCCTTCTATCCTCTGGGGAGGCTGTCCTTCACTGGCAGTGGAACATACCTCTTCAGGATCCATCACAGACCAAAGACCAGCTGAGACAGCCAGCCTCGGGGACTGAACAACTACTGATGCTTGGCCTTCCTGTCACAGACAGCCACTGACGGACTAGCAGCCTCTAAGTCACTCTAGTAGACCCATTTTCTACAGAATCACTCTATCAGTTCTGTTCCTCTAGGAAACCCAGACTAATACAGGGAATATAAACAAAAATACCAGGCTTTGCTTGGATATTTCTTAAGGGTTTTAAGATGGTTGCACACACTATGGCGATAATTTAGGTATAGGAGGTGTGTGTGTGCAACTGGTAAAGAGTATCTTTAATTAGCAGTGAGAATGGAGAGACATTCAGAGGCAGAGACAAAAGGAACAGTAGTTTTGCAGTAATGTAAACTCCAGAGTTGAGTAGTCACATGGGGGCAGTATAATCAAATGAGATCAAGAAGCACAAGAGGAAGAATGGGTAAGGCTGAGAACAGAGTGAGCCCTCTGCACCTCAGGATTCTGCATCTGTACTTTAACCAACCACATGCTCAAAGTATTTGGAAAAACTTTGAATCTATAACCTTGCACATTTCTCTATAGTTTTTTAAATAATACAATTTTATAATCAGTTACAATGTATTTACATTAGGTGTTATGTGGTGGTTCAAGACTTTAATCTTAATACCCAAGAAGCAGAGGCAGGAGGATATCTGTGAGTTCAGAGTCTGAGGCCAGATTGATTTTTACAGAAGAGTTCCAGGTCAGCTAGTCTATACAGGAAGACACACATACATGCAATTCAAATAATAAACAAATAAACAAACAAAGTGTAAAATGAAAGGAGGATCTAGGTACAACACTCTACCCAACAACATGAGTAAAACAGGCAGAAGTAGGCTGTGAGAACAAGAGTAAAAGAAATGGGTACAAGGCAGTGAGGAATTTAGCACAGAAGAAAATACCATTTTCCCATCTTAGCCACAGTCATTAAACGGTAGAAAAAGTACCTCCAAATATAAAACATTCAAAACGAAGTTGAATAACAGTCAACAGAGTCAAACAGTATATTTCCCCCTTCAATATTGCTAACCTTCAGTCAGTTAACCTTCATGATCTGAAAATACAGGTTTCTGGGGCTGGAGAGATGACTCAGTAGTTTAACATCACTGACTATGAACCAGGCCTGGTTGTGTGCACCTTTAATCCCCGCACTTGAGGCAGAGGCAGAAGTCAGTGGATCTCTTGAGTTTGAGGCCAACCAAGGCTATATAGTGAGATCCTATCTCAAGAAACAAACCACCACTACCACCATCACCAAAACATGGGCTGCTCTTCCAGAAGACCCATGTTCAATTTCCACCACACATGGTAGTTTCAGACCTCTTTTGCCACCAGGCTTGCACATGCAGACATGTAGTCTAAACACTCATACACATTAAATAAAGTAAGTGTAAATATTTTTTCTTAAAGAAAGGATGCTGTCAAAAAAGGGGAGGGATCCTAGATACTCTATAGATATACTGAAAGGGAGAAGTATATCTACTATTTTAGTAATATGATGATATAATTAATAAAAACCCCCACAAATTAAATCCAGGTATTTTTGACTCAGCACAACGTGGTTATATGTCCAATTTATTCTGAATGAATTGCGTTACTAGTAGAGCTAATGTAAAGTCATCAAATAAAAATAAAAACCTTATTCCGGGTGGTGGTGGTACAGCGTTTAATTCTAGCACTCAGGAGACAGAGGCAGGTGGATTTCTTTGAGTTCAAGGCCAGAACTGGTCTGGTATACAAGCAAGTTGCAGGACACCCAGGGATATACATAGAAACCCTGTCTTAAAAAAGCTAAAAACAAACAAAAAAAACCCAAAACCCTCTCATTACATTTGTCTTTACTCAACTGACTTCAAAAAAAAAAAAAAAAAAAAAAGGAACCATCCTTACCAAACAAGTGCAGGCAGATGGGTCTTTGAGAATTGTATGTTGGGGATAGAATTGGTTTAGTGACTAAGAGCACTTTCAGAGGACCTGGGTTCAATTCCCAGTATCCACATGGAGATTTACAATCACCTGTAACGGTAGTTTCAGGTAATTTCACATCTTCTTCTGAACTCAGTGAGCACTAAGACACACCCCTGGTGCACATATATGCAAGCAGGCAAACACTCATACACATAAAATAATAAATTGATTAAAAATTGAGAATTCTATGTTATTATAAAACCCTATGACAAAAGCCCACGGGTGATACTTCTGACCAATTCCAGGGGCGTGGAGCCAGTTCTTCATATTATGCTCAGTTCAGTTCTCTAACCAATGTCAAACACAGCTCTTCTATTTGATCTTTCAAAAGATTACTATTATTTATTTCTTTATTTGTGCGTGGGGTTAGTTACATGCCATAGACCACATGTGGAGATCATAGGACAACTTTAGGAAGCCAATTTTCTCCTTCTGTATATGGGTTCTAGGAATCAAATGCAGACTGTCAGGTTTGGCAGTAAACACCTTCAGACACTAAGCCATTTTACAGACCCATCTATTTGATCATTTAAACTGTTTCTCTTTATCACCGCAAAGATCCCGGCATCTAACTAAAATTCTGTTATTGTGAAAGGAAGAGCCAAAAATTATAACCATAAGAAATAATTTGGTCTTGGTGGTAGTAACATTGTAACTTTATTACTTTTGAAAGCTGAGTACCCTATAAATTAAGATGTTGTTTAATAAAAACAAAGGTCTATTTAGGAAATGGTCTTAATCTTTGGCTTATATTCTCAACTGAAATGATCAAAATTTAATGTTTACAATATATAGAAACGTTTCCATTAAGCTAAGCACTACAGAAGTCATTAGTGGTAGCAATAGTAATAAAGAAAGGTATGGTGGTTTGAATAAGGATAGCCCCCATAGGCTTATATTGAATGCTTAGTCACCAGGGAGTAGGATTCTTTGAAAGAATTAGAAGGATGAGGAGGTGTGGCCCTGTTGGAGGAAGTATGTAACTGAGGATGGGCTTCTAGGTATCAAAGGCAGGCCCAGAACAAATGGCGACAGTGTAGAGAAAATGTTCCCACTGCAGCTTTCTCCCTCCAGATGTTTATAGTCTAAGATTGCTCCCCAACAGAGATTGCTTCTACCAAGATCAGCTAACTCTGCCTCCTTGTTCAGATGGCTCCCTGTTCACTATAGGAAATAGGGTATGCAATGACCCTATTTCCCTTTTTAGTGGTACATAATAAACACAGAGCTTCCAGGGCAGCTTTTTCATCTAAGAGCCCAGCTCCCCGGGCCCTAACTTTTTACAGTGCTTTTGTCTGGCTATCTGCAATTTTTCATTTCCTCCTCACTGCTTGTCTGAGTTCTGGTACTCAAGCCATGCAAGTATGCAGCACATTTACAATGGTGTGTGTCCAGGAAGCCAACATTTCATACCTCCTTAAAGGTGTGGGACTCCCAAGAACTGGGATTAAAGGTGTGAGCCACCACCACCTGGCCTCTAGTGGCTTAGCTCTGCACTTTGATCTTCAGTCAAACTTTATTTGTTAAAATGCAAACAAAATATCACTACAGTAACTACACCACCTCAATCTTACTTTGGAGAAACATGAATGAATGGATACAAAAAACAATTTCTAAATTATGCATGATATGAAACAACTGAAATTATGTTTGAAAATATCACTACCAATGGTTTATAGTTTTATAGTTTCATTCTATTACTTTAATACTTTTTTAAAATATCCCATAGGAACAAATAATCTTAAATACTACAACATACCTTGCCGTGAGGATCAGCAAACATTCTCGTGAAAATTTCACATAATCTTTTCAGTTCAACTCGACTGCCAAAAAGAAAGAAAAAGGTTGATTAATGTAATATACTGCTATAGGGTGAAGACATTATTTAAAAGTAAGCAAGCCTACAAATAATTAAATTTACTAATAAAGAGAACAAAAAGGTTATACAAAGTATTCCTCAAGATTGGGAAATGTGTGGCTTATCAGGCCAGGATAAATGTACAATTGTGAAATGTAGTAATAATTCTGCTACAGCCCACACTGCTTATGGTGACAGCAATGAGGGCAAGAACTGCATTTCATCAGCAGAATGTGTAAGGAAACAAACTGTATGCAGGGACTCACATTAGAATTTTATTAAATGTTACAATGTTTTCTTAAGTTCCACCTTTTTCCAAATTGCCCAATCTTTTCCATTTAAAATGACATGTTGCACCTACTTCTCTTGATATTAATTGCACTGAATCATGACATGATATGTATACCTAAAAATATATTAGGAAGTATAAAAATAAACATTTATTTTAAAGTATGCATTCCTAATACATCTTAAAATGTATGAACAGAAAGTATATAAAATACCAATATTACTATTATCAAGTGAGAAAGCAGCTTTCTACACTTGTATTACACTAACACCCATGAATTACCCAAATCTGATTTTTTGGAGACAGTGTCTCCCTGGCTGGCCCTGAACTCATTATTTAGATCAAACTGGCCACAAACTTAGAGGTACAATTGCCTCTGCCTCCTAGAGTACTGGGATTAAAGGCATGTGCTTACTACATACCTAACCTGAAGTTGGGTTCTTATGGAGTCAACTATACAGGTTTAAAACACAGCATCAACAAGGACAATGGAAGATGTAAGAAGGAATCACACTAAACCATTAAGACAAGCACTCTAAGCCGGGTGGTGGTGGTGTACGCGCCTTTGATCTTAACATTCTGGAGGCAGAGGTAGATGCAGTTCTGTTCAAGGCCATCCTGGTCTACGGAGTGAGTTTGAGGGTAGCGAGAGCTGGAGTGAGTTTGAGGGTAGCGAGAGCTGTTGTTTGCTATACAGAGAAACCCTGTCCCAAAAAACAAATAAAAAGTACCATACCAACTCTATAATCACACCTTACTTATTTTGAATCCCCCAAATTACTGAGATATTGACTTAACTTGTTCTGAATAAAGAGATTGCTTTGTTGTTTTTTCTTTCTAGACAGGGTTTGTGTAGCCCTGGCTGTCCTAAAATTAACTTTGCAGAAAAGGGTGGTCTTGAACTCAGAGATCTATTCTGCCTGCCTCTGACTCCCAAGTGCTGGGATTAAAGGCATACACCACCACTACCCGGCTACGGTGTTCGATTTTTAAGTCTCTGTGTGGGTGCATTTTTCTGTGTGTGCATGTGGGCTCATGTGTGGAGGTCCTCTATTGCCAGTCTTTGCCTTCCATTTGAGACAGAGCCCCTCATTTTCCTGCTGCGCACACCAGTTCTTTTCCTGTCTCGGCCTTCCATCTTTTCAAAGGAGCACTGGAATTATAGGGAACTACTGTGTTCAGTTTTACGTGTTTTCCGGGGACCTGTACTCTAGCATAACAAGCACTTCATTCAGGAAGTCATGTCCTAAACCTCAAAGTTTGGCTTTACAATGATTCAGTAACTACAGCAAGAAATAACAGCAGTTTTAGTTATGACACTGGGGGCCCTAAAAGAGTATGGCTTGGGAAAACCTTTAACATAATTTCACAAAAACAAGTCAGAAGGTGCTAGGCTGCTTGAAAAGTATCTCATGACACGTCTCACCTTAGTGTTCTCTGGTTTTTTAACAAGTTCTGCAGACCCAGGAGGCCTTCTTTCCTTTCTGACCAATTGGAACTAGCACATCTGTTGAGGACTTCTGCCACATCTTCTGTCTGTCTCATGTAGGTAGGAATACTACCATTTCGAGAGCTATAGGAGCGTTCTGAACATGCGCTCGAAGCATCGCTGTTGGCATCATCATCTGAGTGCATTCCATATGATTCATATCTTCTTCGAGCGGGTTTTTTCTGTTACATACAAGAACTACATTAGCAGTAGTTACAAACATATAGGTATTTCATAGTGTTTACTAAACACAAAAGGAATGATTTCTGTCTTACATCAGTGGAGGGCATGCTGCTAATCATTGTAAAGATAAAATGTCAATATTTAGTTTTTGTTCGAAAAGGACTTTAGAAGTTACCAGAACATGAAACATTTAACTCTGAGAGTAGAACAAGAGAGGGCGGCTGTGTGCAAGTGCAGTCATGTCAAGTGGGAGACACTCAAAAGTATAAGCTTTCTCCTTAGAATGGAAAAGCAAGAACAAACAGAATGTAAATAAAAACAGGAGTTGATAATAAGAAAATACTACCTCTTTTGAGTAGTAAAATCATGATTCCCTTATGCAAAACACCAGGTTCTTTCCTGTCTATACATATCCTCTTTTCTATTTCTCCTGCCATTTCCCACCCTTTGTTCTAACCTTTACACTTTCAAGAGAAATAAAATACAAAGATGATGAGAAAGTGCTATGCTCACTAAGATTTTTAGGAAGCAAGGTACTTATGTGTCCCTAGAGTTTTCCCAATGTAATCTATGTCCTGTTGCTTATTCTGAATGAGAAAGCAATTGAGGTTCGGACATTCATTTCTTGACCCTAAGGTTTATAATTTATGTAACTGCCCAGTATGCTTTTCATATTAAAAGTGGCATGAGGTAGAATAAACTGTTCATTTGAGATTTTCCAGGAGAAACTGGAAAAAAATGTATGGACTCTAATGCTTGGATTTGGCTGGGGAGAAGTGGAGCTAATGCCACGTAACACACAAAGTATAGCAGTAATCCAAAATTCTAAGCATCCACAAATACGCTAGTCTAAAATCCTAGAAACATACTATCTGAATATAAATAATCAAATGCTTTTCCAAAGCTGCTGCCATTATTAACTCTCTCACACCGACCTAGAGACGCGAATTCAATTTAGAATGACAATGTTTATTCAGGTGGCTCCAGGACCAGTTCTATTAACGACTCCAGTATAAATGACTCATCTCATGTATGAAAAAAGTGGCACCTTCCCAAGACACTCTGTTCAGTCAGTATCCCCCCAGAGACAATTACAGTGGAAGAGTAACAGACAGCTCAGGGTTTTATTACATCCACTGTAATTTCTTATAGATGAATATTATCTGTTTAGTTGACGAAGCAGAGAAAAAAAAAGGCTATATCATAAGACGTCAGAAAATAGCAATGTCTATACCTTAGTCCGTATGTCTCCTAAGAGCTGAGAGCAGTCAATTTTTAAAGAGAGAAATTGAAAATAATGAAGAACATTTTGCTAAACAGCACAGTGAACTTGGCATTAACAATGTCCATGCATAGAAACATACAGTTTTATACAGATACCAAAGAACTGTTTATTTTCAGGTTTTATCTTTAATCTTGTCAGTATCCTTTAATTAGAAAAGAAACACCTAAGCTACAAAAACACTTCTATCAACAGTTTCCCAAAGAAACTCAAATTATTTTTACTATTTATAGTCTTTTTGCCATTTCTAAATTTGGTTTAGTAGTTGAAATTTTTCCATAAAGTTGACAGTTACATCAGTGCTATGCAAATGATAAAAGTAGAATCCTAAGACTATAGTTCCAGGCTAGCAAGAACCACAGATTGAGACCCAGTCTCAAACAAAACAAAACAAAACAAAACAAAACAAAACAAAACAAAACAGCCAGCGAGATACACAATAAGTCATAGCTATTACCAATGAATATTTTTTAAGTGTGTCTTTCACATCTACAGCCAAAAAACCTACAGCCAAAAATATTTTTTTTAAGCCAAACATTGGACTTCTAAATTTCAAAACAAAGCGGAAGGGCACAGGGTGCCAGCTTAGTGCTGCTTGCCTGGGATGCACAGGCTCCTGCACCACAAGAACTAATTTCCAGGCAGAAATTCAGCATGAACAAGGCTGAGTCCAGTGCCAGTACCAATCCAAATACCCAACCCCCAAGGAGAAAACAAAGAAATACTCTGAAACAGGATTACTGGCATCATTATTTGAGTGACCTCGTTTTTAGTGCTAACAACTGAACTTTTTTTGTGCATGCAAGGTCAGCCCGCTACCATTCAGCTAAACACCTAACTGTAAGCCATAACTTGAAAGAGTCATAATGGACTGACTATGGAAGCTAACCAAATAAACAACTATCATTTCAAGTCTTCACAATTCATAATTTTACATGAAAACAGTGTATGTACATTTGTATATATACATATGGTACAAAGCATTCTTCCTACAACTACCCCAATCCTGTAGTGTTTTTTAATATGTGGAGCATAAAGAACCAAAGAAACTTCTTAAATAAATAATCATTCCAGGCATGGCAGTATATGTCTTTAATTCCAGGACTCAGGAGGCCAAGGCAGGTGGAGTTCTATGAATTCAAGGTCAGCAGGGTCTATGAAGAGAGTTCCTGGACAGCCATGACTGCATAGTGAAACCCTGTCTCCAAACACAAAGCAAACCCCTACAAACCCAGGGAGAAGATTAGCTTGAAATTACATGTTTGTAAGTACATATACAAATGTACCAATCTATTTGTCCTACAGTCAGTACACTACAGTGCTTTAAACATGATACTATTATTATTAAAAACATCAAGATTTTTTGTTCATGACATCCAGTTAAGATTACTTGTACTACTTGGCTACTTATACTGCCTCCACTTTGTCTTCTTAGGTTTACCCTAGAATTTCTCATCCCTTCTCCCATACAGTGGAAGGTTCGCTCACAAACTAGCTTTGAATAGGAACATTTATAAAAATAGGAAAACAGAGAAAAGTACCAAGGCATCAGCTACTGCTTCCTCCACGTCGGAGCCTGTGTTTAGGACTCGCATGGCACTAACGGAGGATGACAATCGGCTTGACTGGCTGATCCCATATCCCGGACCTAATTGACCAGAGAAAGAAGGAAAGCAGCCTTTAAACAGTCACAGATGTAATAATGCAAGGGTTGAGGGTGGGATTCAACTCTTACTAAGGAGGAAAGAAAAAAAAAAACCAATGGGACAAAGCATTTTAAAAGCAATATTATATTTTTTTCTGGGCACAATGAGGTTTTGGTCAAGTAAAAGGGAAAAAGCAATCAAAATGATTAACAAATGAGAAAGAAATGTAAAGAACCACTGTTTACTTGGTAGAACAGGGAGACGATGGCTCTGTCACTACAAGAACGGCTCTCCAAATAAAGTGAACCATAACGTAACCCAGAACTATGAAGTCACACAGGCAACTCACCACAAGAAAAGCTCTAATTATAATCTTTCCTTCAGGATAAGCAATTTTATTCTTTAGCTGAAACAGACTGTTCAATAACCATTAGGTGACTACTATGTACCCAATGGTCTGACATGTATAGACAAACTAGAGATGAATTCTCACCTGCCCACCAACTGCTTTGTATACTTCTGTTTACAATTAAAACACTTCATCCACCATTTTGGTTTTTTTTTTAAACACACATATATAATAAAGATGAAGTACATAACTGAGAACATAAAACAATTCTATATTTAAAAAATGACAATTATACCAAAGGGGGATAAAAAAGAAAGAGAGGAAGAAACAAACAAAAAACAACGCCCTCTGGCAGTTAGAAAAATGCTAAGGGAGAATAGTTAATTTGGGGGGAAAATAAGTGATTTATTCTCTAGTAAATGAAATTTAAATAACACAAATCAACTTTAAAAATGAATAATATGTGATAAAAACGGAAAAGGACAAGCTCTGAGATGAATGCAGAGATGATAGTGCAAATGTACTCATCCTTCACCTGAGGCCCCATACACATCGGGGGCGGAGAGGGCACCAGTGGATCTGGAATGGTGTCTGGAGGCTGGAATAACAGGACCATACAAACCTCATCTATCACCACAGAAACAAGGAATAGTGGCAGCACTACTGTCAGGCAAGGAGAGTCGGTTAACAGTGGTGTCACTCTTTATATGTAATGATCAGAGTATCGCCACATATGGCAACTGAACATTAACTAGCACTGCAAGATCAAATACAAATTATTACCTAAGTGGACAAACACAGGCCTGCAGGAGACAAAGAAGGCAAGTATTCAAATGGAGGGAAATGTCAAAAGTACAAGCATGAAAACAAAACAAAAACAAACACTTATAGTAAAAAAAAAACCACTATGGTAACTAGTAATAACCTTATCTCTTTTACTCTCAACACCCAGTGAGAGCTATTATTTAAGTTGTATAGGTCTGAGTTTTTGTGACCTTCCATACATACGTTGAAATCCTGACCCCAAGTGTTAAAAGGTAGGTGGTGCCCCCAAGAGGCAATCTGGTCATGACAGCAAGGTACTCATAAAGGAGACTTCCGAGAGCTAAGCAGTTCCTTCTACAGAGTACACTACCACAAGATCCACGAGCCAGAAGGGCCCTCAGCAGACACTGAATGGCACCTTCATCTTGGGCATCTAAGCCTCCAGAACAGTGAGAATAAATCCTGGTCACTTAAAAGTACTGAGTCTACAGTATGTTAGATAGGCAGGCAGACTAAGACAGATGGGGAATCGAGCACAGAGGCTGATTTATGTGGTGAAAACCACACCAATAAGTGATATAACTCAGTACCTGTAGTCCTTCAAGACTTTTGTTTTCAATACTCATTTACTTCACTTACATTAATGCATATTTTATTTATAATGGTGCACAGACTATTAGTTCTGCATTTGATAACGGACTATTGAAAAAATGGAAGCTTATGTGCATCAAATATCAATAATCTCAATAAAACTCCTTAAAAATCTTTAATGAATCTCCCTAAATATCACTTTACAACCTAAACTTACCATACTTTTCACTTTAGAGTCTCTGTTCAGATTTTGACAGCACATGAAGCTGATTCTTTTCTTACATCCAGAAATAAACAATCACGTAAAACATTTTTATGTTTAATGAAATATCTAGCTTTCATTTTAAGTTCATCCTCCTCAGCTATATTAGTGAGAGCTATGAACCTAACTATTTTTTTGTAACAGGAATCACTTTTGCCTTTCCTACAGGACAGCTTTCATCAACAGTAAATTCATCAAAAAGACCAAGGGAAAGAAGGATTAGACAGAACAGAGCATGCACAGATAGCTAGTAAGTACTAAAAGAGAGTACTCAGAAGCTAGCAGATAACTCTACTACCCAGTTTTAATATTATGTAAGGGAACAGTCTAAAATGGTGAGGAAAGATCTGAGCCATGATATGGAAATGCCTTGTGGCTAAAAATATTTGAAAACTTTTCCCTTTGGTCCAAGACAATACGTAGGCAGTAGCACACCGGTGGCTAAAATACAGATAAGTAAGGTACCAGACATATGGCTTGATTATCATAGGTGAGAGTTATCACGTGTGTGGCTACAATATATATAAGAGGTAACATGCACGTGGTTATAATACGGAACACTTTTCTTTGAATCTTGGTTCCTGAAAAAAATGAAAACAAAAGGGGTGAGCTCTAGAGAAGTGGGACTTTGTTCAGCTTTGACGTCTTGTGTTTTTAAATCTTCACACTGGCCTTGTGACATGTGACAACAGGACGACAGGGATAAAGAAAACTGGGATGGTGAGGACAGCATAACCTTTGGCTTTTTACCCCTGGGAAACAAACAGGCTCCTGAATGCTGGGACTCAGCAAAGGCTACCACAGGGGTTGCTGAGCAGTACTTTCATGTAGATAAAAGAATTCTGATAAAGAAGTATTCCTGAAAACTGACCTAGGGATTGGAAAAAAATCTTTTAGCAAAGTTGATTAAAAGATTTTTAGCATCTTTATTCCAAACAGAAAGCTTCTTGAGAATCAGGAAATGCTGCCTGTAACAATAAATCTAAGTAACTTGTCAGATAGAAGCTTTAAAATTAATCTAGAATATTAAAGGCCTAGCTAGGTATGGTGGCATAATCCTGTAACCCCAGGACTCAGAAAAATAAGGCAGGAGGATCAGGTGATTAAAGCTAGCCTATAAGTCAGCCTGAGCTGGTCACAAAAAGACATCTTTCCTTAGCAAAGTGTTAAGAGAGGAAGATAGAGTTTAGAGGCAGGGCTCTAGAATGTGGAGGCCACATTCAACACCCAGTACCATACATTTCTTTAAAAAACAGAATTATTAACCATGGTTACAATTTTTGCTTTGTTGTTCTTGTTTTTCAAAGAGTATCTTGCTATGTTATAGGCTGGCCTCACACTTCCAGTGCCTATGCCTCCCTTACTGCAGGGATTACAGGTGTGTGTCGCTGTGCCCAACTAACCATGCTCAACATTTTTCCCCTCCTTCCTTCGTTCCTTCCTTCCCTCTCTGTCTCTCTCTCTCTCTCTCTCTCTCTCTCTCTCTCTCTCTCTCTCTCTCTCACTTTTTGTTTAGTTTTCTGACATTTTATTTAATTTTACATGCATGAATGTTTGCCTGAATAGATGTCTATGCACCATGTGTGTACCTGGTACCCTTGCTGGCCACAAAGGTGCTAGAGCCCTGGAACTGGAGTTAGTTATGAGTCACCATGTAGGTTCTAGAAGCTGGAGGAAAAGTCAGTACCCTAACATCTGACCATCTCTCCAGCTCCATGCTTACCTTTATTTTTTTTTTAAACTGAAGTATTTGGCTATGTATTTCCTGCACTCTTACTGTGCAAGAAAACATTTCCTTTCAGTACAGTAACAGCATTATATAAATGTATATACCATGAAAGTCTGAGCACCTGGACACCAGAGTGTAATGCCCTGTTTGTTGGGGAAGTTGAGGGAGGAAATGAACACTCACAGCATGGTGATGGAAGAGTGGTAGCCATGGTAACTGAATGCCTGCAGTGGGCCCAGTATCGCCTTTCAAGTATTCTGTTATTGTATACAAACTTTCAAACATTCCTAACTTTACACTATTACCCTTATTTTACAGAAAAGGAGATCAGGCACGAAAAGGGTACAGAGAGAAAGCAAAACACTCTGCTTCTCCAGTAATCCTGGAAAAATTAAAGTCTTAAAAATCAATTAATACATTTGTAATGGTGGCAAATATAGTATTACAATCAAAGTTACAAGACAAACTATAAAAAGAAATAAGTTTCATTTCAGTGACATCTAAAGGCAACTAAACTGTAAATACTATCAAAAGTCAATTCTCCTATGATGAGGATTTAACATGTTATTTTGTATTTGTCTTTCTAGAAGAGTACATTAAATAATCAAAGTTGAAGTGATTTTTTTCTGTTTAAAAGAAGTAAAATTTATTTAATCAAACTAGTCCATACTTAACTTATAAGTAAATATTTAATATTTAAAATATGTTTTAATTCTCCAAATTTTGAATTCAATCTTCCTTTTTAAAAATCTTTTTAGAGAGAAGTATGTAGGTCAGGTTGGTCTCATTTATGATCTTGACTCAACCTTTCTACTGCAGAAATTAAATTCGATATTCTGAGTTTATATATATGTGACGCTGACTTGATTATGATAGGAATCCATTTATATAATTATTGACTTGCTCGTTTAAGATAAGTTACAAAGGCCAGATGCATTACTCAAATGTATTCAATCCTATTCTCTCCGCAGAACGGCAGAGCACAGATATAATTGAAGAAGACCACAAATTCTAGGAATATGGAAGTTTCCATATTGTGACAGCTCATTTACTGGGAAAGCAGTGTGTGTCACACCTGCTCAGACTTACCTAGGGGCTGGAAAGAGCGGACTGGGCTTGTGTCTCTGCTGCTCTCTCGACTAGCTTCCCGGCTACAGCCTTGACTCACACTCGGGCGAGGAATCCGACTGCTCCGGGCTGACAAAAAACAGGAGTAGAAACACAGCAAGAGGAAACAGAAGGCAGAATTTAGGCTTTCCAATCTTAGCTTCATTTTATTCAAGGACTCTTTAATAACAAATTTGTTTTGGGACTGAACATAAATTACTTTTTTACTCTTTAATTTTTTGAGACCAGATCTCTAGACCCATGAAGTAAGTCCAGACGAGTCTCAAACTTACTAAGAACCTTTCAATTCATATGTCTTTTTTCACTCCTTATGAATAAAAACATGAAATACAAATACAAAAAATAAAAAGGTACCAGAAAAATCTTAGTACTGATAAAGAAGAATCTAGACTGGGCCAGTAGTGATGCATCCCTTTAATCCCAGCACTCAGGAGGCAGAGGTAGGTGGGATTCTGAGTTTGAGGCCAACCAGTCTACAGATAGAGTTCAATATAGCCAAGGCTACACAGACAAACACTGTTTGGAAAAACCAGAAAAAAAAAAAAAAAGAATAAGAATAAGAAGAATCTAAATCAATGTCTGGAAAGCAAATGAAGCAAGTTAGTGAGGATGAAATTCCAAAGGACATTTTTTTACTCTTCGGGTTTTTCAAGACAAGGTTTCTCTGTGTCTCTGTGTAATAGCCCTGGGTGTCCTGGAACTAGCTCTTGTAGACCAGGCTGGACTCAAACTCCCAGAGATCTACTTGCCTCTCTGCCTCCTGAGTGCTGGGATTACAGGTGTGCACCACCACACAGTAAATAAAGGCATTCTTAAGTAATGACAAAAACCCAGACTCTTAAACATAATTTCTGAGGAATTTAATTGAGAAAATTATGAGGCAAAGCAAAAGAGTAAATCAAGAAAAATGAGATGACGCAAGGATGAGTTCACCTAATCCAGACAAGAGTGACAGCTGTGACAGAGGACCAGGCCACGGCTCACACAAAGCAGAAGCAACTCAAGGCACAAAGCTCCACCCATCACAAGTCCTTAATGAGAAGACAAAGTCACTAAGGACAGGAGAAGAAAATATGGCTCTCTTATAAAAGTTTGGAAAAAAGACATAAAGTCATAAATTGTTGGGAGAACACTTAGGGAGGCCTCACTGCAGATGACAGCAGCCAGCTGTGGCCTGACCTGAGTGACTGGAGGGCTCTGAGCAGACAGTGCAGCAGGAGTGAGTGCCCCTTCCCATACCTGCAACACTCAGCACCCAGTACACTCTTAGAAAGAAGTGGGGTCATGGCAGACTGTGTCCTGGTGAACTTTACTCCTAACAAAATAAATGTTTTATAACTTTTCATTTTTGTCTTTTAAAATAATCTGTAAGAGACTGAGTCTTGATGCGTAGCCCAGGCTGGCTTAAAATTCACTACACTTTGCCTCTGCCCCAGGATAGTCACTATGACCGACAGTTCACAACTTTATGGATGGTGGGAACCAAATCAGATCCTATGAAAGAACAGCAAGTGCTCTTACCCATTGAGCATGTCTCGACTTTAAAGTCATCTCATTAAGCAAAACTTGCTTGTGAATGAGAATTAATTAACACCGAATATTATAAAAGTTAGACTAGCAAGATGCCTCAGGTAATGCCTGTCAAGCCTCATCACTGAAGTTTGGTCCTTGGAACTGGTGGAAATAGAGAAGGACTCCTGTAGTTGTGTGAGTGCAAGTGTGAGCACATTTCAAGATCAAATTTGTACCCTACATTTCAGCAACCTAGACTTTAATTCTCCTGGAACTTTCAAGAAAGTCAAAGGTGGCATCTCACACAGAAAGTCTTACCTACTGAAAGCCTAGATGGGCTGGCCTCTCTGCTGCAACCCTGGCTCCTTGGGATCTTGCTTCTCTTCTGGGCTGAAGCCGAATTGACCAGGACCCGTTGAGCACCAGAGCTCACAGTAGAGAGGGTTGTTGTGGTTAGAACTCTTCCTGGAGACCCGGATCGGCTTCCAGCTACACAGGAAAAAACATAATATGCAAATGTTGATGCCAAGGGAACTAGCAAAGATACAAGAAAACTGTGGTGTCATATCAGGTTCTAAGACCAAAGAAATGGGTTGAGGAAGATTTACACACAAACTGCTGGGGAAAATGGGCTGTGTCTACCAGCAATGGAGAATAAACTACTCAAGCATATGTTTGATAACGGCAATACTACTGGGATTTTAAAGACAAACAGTAAAAACATCCCCAGAGCAATCCAATATTTGACACTGTGTTTGATAGAGTTAAGATGTTTTGTGGAGGCTGGGCAGTTGGTGGTGGTGTACACCTTTAATCCCAGCACTCAGAAGGCAGAGGCAGGCAGATCTCTGTGAGTTCAAGGCCAGCCTGGTCTACAAGAGCTAGTTCCAGGACAGGCTAGAGAGAAACCCTGTGTCGAAAGAAAAAAAAAAGATGTTTTATGGAAAACCACTACTTAAATTACTTAAAAGGATGTAAACTCTTAATTCTATTACTACTATTATTTGTGTTGTGTACATAACAATGACAATTTGATTTTTCTTAAAATAATCTGCCTCATGAAGTATTTCTGGGCAAGGTCAGTTGGTGCTATTTGGTCAGAGAAGTTTTTTTGTCTTTGTTTTTGCAGTGGGCAGTGATAAATACGGAGTCTCCTAAGTGTCCAAAGAGCTTAGAGTAAGTAACTGTTGAGTGCTCAGCTCTAAATGGACTTCCTTCTTAAGCTCCCCCCCACCACAGGGTTTGGAAAAGATTGCAGAAGGCATTATGGAAAGAATGTAGGGGGTGGGGGAATTAGTGCTGTGAAAGTAGTTTGGGGACAGGACATAAGGACTGTAATCAATAACTCACAGCAGCGTGGGTCACCTACAGTTGATCCACCCAGTAACTAGCTGAGCATGGATGGAGGAAGGGCTCACGAGGCTCCACCCACACCTGAAGAGTTTTTGGCAGTTGACAGCTACTGGGGAAGGGAGAGCTAATTTTCTTTCCCCTTGGTGTGGCTCCTAGTAGGTCACCCCCTCACATACACATACATCCTTGTATATACTGGTAGCACTAATAGGACTCAGCTGGTTATTCTTTTTTTAAGGCCATGAAGGTGGAAGGGGAAGATAAAGAAGGACTAGGAAGAAAGGCAGGAGAGACTGTATGACCAAGATATAGAATATACAATGTATGAAATTGTCAAAGAACAAATAAAAGCACTAAGTTTAAATTAAATGTTGACAAAATTGGGCCAGCTGAGAAATTTTTTTTTTTTTTTTTTTTTTTTTTTTTTTGCTATTTGAAGGCAGAGAGCTCTTGGTTGGCCACATTCTAGGACACATAAGAGAAATGTCAAAGAAGTCAGAGAGGTAGTCAGGGAGATATAGAGGGAGGGCCAGAAAAAGTCCCAGAGATCTGGGTATGGATTAAGCAATGTTAAGAAATGCATTTTAAAGGGGCTGCTCTTCTAGAGGTTCTGAGTTCAATTCCCAGCCACCACATGGTGGCTCACAACCACCTGTAATGAGATCTGGCGCCCTCATCTGGTGTGAAGGTGACCATGCAGGCAAAACACTGTATATATAATAAATAAACCTTTAAAAAAATTTAAAAAAAAGAAATGCATTTTTAGTTAGAAATGCATTCTTGAATATCTTAAGTTGCTCTAGAATATGAAGCAATCTCCCTGCTTCTACCTTGCAAGTGGTAGCATTGTAGACATGTATAACCATACTCAGGAAGAAACCCAGTTTTAAACTAGAAACACACAGGATGCCTTTTAAGGATGACTTTGTTGATTGAAGTGCTTTGTGTGTAAAAAATGTGAATAAAAAAATGGATCAGATAGCTCAAAGTTACAATCTAACTGAATGGCAATATTACAGAGAAGTTAAACTCGCATTTAAATAAACGTTCAGGGAAACGTTTTCTCTGTTACCCATGTTTACTACACTAAACAGTTACTGCTCACACTGCAAAATCTTTCTCAACTGGGTCTCATTTCCAAACAGCAGATTAAAGACTCAAATACCAATGGAAATGAGCGCTGGCTGTCAAAAATGGTACCTTGTACAAGGCAGGTATTTCAGAGGGCTGTCTCATCTTCCTTATAGAGGACGATCTTTTAAATTCTTGCCAGCTGTATTAAAGTAACTTTAACGAGTTTTTGGGAACCTTAAAAAATTTTATTTATTTATTTATTTATTTATCATGTATGCAATATTCTGTCTGTGTGTATGCCTGCATGCCAGAAGAGGGCACCAGACCCCATTACAGATGGTAGTGAGCCACCATGTGGTTGATGGGAATTGAACTCAGGACCTTTGGAAGAGCAGGCAATGCTCTTAACCTCTGAGCCATCTCTCCAGTCCCCTTTTGGGAACTTTTATAAACAAAAGCTTTCAAAGCTTCTGATTGTGCTAGTCTCTGCAGGCTAACAAACATGAACAAGCTAGATGTGGTCTGCTGTGATAATCATTGTTGTGTTTTCTGGGTGTGGTTTGATTAGTCCAATTCATACTCTCGGTTAGTTCTTAAATGTTAGCACACACAAATATATAAAGTATAAAAAATATATTCCATTGGGGATAGCAATATTATAAAATAAAGCAGCAGCGCTTCCTGTGACGTCAACAATGTACTTATTGAGTAGAAGGGGAGATCACTCGTCTACTTTAAAATGATTGTTGTTCAAAAAGTTTCAGGATGTTGCAGGTGAAGAATCTTCAAATCTGGTTTCTTTTTCCTTTGGAGGACAGCGGAGGCATCTGTTTTCTCCATGCAATATCTAAACTAAACATACACACAAAACACCCAAACACCCAACATGCCACAAACTCACAATGCAAGATAGGCCAATGGAAGTTATGAGAAAGCTTGCAATGATACAGAAACTATAATGAACTGGGCACATACAGTATGAACTCTGTTAAAACCAGTAATAAATTTGTGTGGGTGGAGGTACTGGTAAGAAAGACTAGAGAACTCCTTGAAATGTGGGTCTATTCAGCAGACAGGAAGAATGAGTGCAGTTTAGAAGCATACTGACTGCTCTTTCTATTTTGCATTTACTGAATTGATTAAAAGTAGGCAAGTTCACTCTCTAGATATTTAAACACACTAATGCCTTCTCCTTAAGGAATGACACTGGCATTACATTCCACATAAATACTACTTTCTCCTTCCCCCAAAGACTGGGATATTTCCAGCACAGATAACTAGGAATCATTCATACTTAAAATAAAATACTGAGGTTCTTTCTCTAGTAGAGTCACCAAGGAACTGAAGAAAAGGCATGTTCACCCCAGAAAATACTGTGGAACAGAAATGTCCGAGACAGAAAACTTGAAGATGGATAACTATATTTTTTGTGTTGCTTAATTTCAAAATGTTATTATAGCCCCCCTCTTTTTTTTAATATTTATATCTATAGAGTCAACTTGGATAATTTAAAATTTTTAGGGTTTCCATGATATTGGGAAGACAGGCCAAATAGAACTCATGATTAGCAGTTTTTGCTTCAGTACAATCACAGAATGGTGGAATATTATCTAATAGGAATTTCTGCTGAATAGAACTTATTCTTGTTAATGAAAATAGGTGACCAAACCACAGGTGCACACAAAAAGTCTATAGATTCTTACCACCAATGGTATTAGCAGATTGTGATCCTGAACAAGTGTAAAGGCAGAATTAGGGTAAGGGTTATAATCCACGAAGAGGGGAGGAGCAGTTTAAAAATGGATGGCAGATGAAAATAACAAAGCTTTAGTCAGTTCTCAGGAAAAAAACAAACCTAACACAAAAAAGAGCAAACTTTAAAAAAATTCCATAGCACAAATGTCTGTCACATAAGCAGCACACTGAACAGTTTCCAGCTGACACTCATGTACAAAGCAGATGACATGAAACACAAACATCAATGTACATTCTTCAGCTTGTCCATTATGGGTGTTCTAAATCTAAGTCGTTAAATGTTTACAATTTTGTTATTTAAACATTTAATTGAAAATTAGATATAGGAACAAATATCACATCTTATAGCTGAAGAAAAAAGAAGATGAAAAAGGTACAAATTTAATTTTTCTTAAGATTCACAGAAAAGCAAGAGGTGGGGGAAGAGAGAAAGCTGCTGACAGGCTGTACATCATCTGTACACAACCAGTCACCACCAACAAAGCGAGGACACAGTTCTTTCTTAAAGTCAATCTAGAAGTCTCTCCATTAGGTCTGCTTTCACTTATTCTGTGAACCTGGACACACCTGCTTTGATCCAAGAGATTCTTTATTTTCCCTGGATGGTTAATATAGAACCATGCAACCCCTCATGGATCACTACAACAGAGTGAAGATGAGGTCACAAAAATACTCCTATGCAAATGTATTGTGAAGAGACTCACACACATATCACACATCTTTTTAATAAAGAATCTGAAATGGACACATACTCATTCAAATAAATAAGCAAGCAAACAAATAAAATCTTTCTAATATGATCTAAGACCTGAATGATTTTATAGTGGAAATGTCTTAGGATCTTAAAGTCCTATGTTGTTTCAAAAGTCAAATGTAAATTAATTCTGTTTTTCATTGGGGATTTGAAGTGGTAATGATTGAAAAGGAGGGTCCCAATAAAGACCAAAAAGTCAGAAAATTATGTCACAATTAAGTTTTATCCTTAAATCCCGGTCATGGACAACTTGTGATTGATTATCTTTATGTATAACATTCTAACTTCTGTGCTTATTTCTGTTTCATGAGGGCAGTAAGAATATCAAGTTATAGAAATGTGTAACAGCAACATGAATTTCAGTTTTGGTTTTATTATGAATAATAACAAGGACGGTCTGTATTTTTATTTTTTATCTACCTATCTATCTTTCTTTCTTTCTTTCTTTCTTTCTTTCTTTCTTTCTTTCTTTCTTTCTATCTATCTAATATGTACTGGTGTTTTGCCTATATATACTCTAGTGTGAATGTATGGATCCCCTAGAACTGGAGTCACAGACAGTTGTGAGCTGCCATGTGATGCTGGGAATTGAACCCAAGTCCTCTGAAACAACAGACAGTGTTCTTAACTTGCTGAACTGTCCTTCTCTAGTCCAACAAGGACAATCTTATCAGGTAACAGTCATAGCATTTACTCTCAGACAGACACTGTTTTAATTGTATTAAATAAGCTTTATAATTTGATGCTCATGATAGTCCCACTATCCTCTACTTTTTACGGGTATGTAATGCTATTTCATTTGTATTTTAATAAATAAAGCTTGCCTGAAGTTCAGAGAGTAAATCAGCCTTTACACACCAGGCAGTGGTGACACACACCTTTAATCCCAGTAGCCATGTTAGTTTGCTATAGAAACCAGGCGATAGTGGTGCACGCCTTTAATCCCAGCATTAGAGAGGAATATAAAACAGGAGACAGCTCTCACACACAGTCTCACTCTGAGATTCCTGAAAGCAGGATCGCCATTTCGGACTGAGCCAGTGGCTGGCTGTTTTGCTTCTGTCCTTCAGGTTGAACCCCAATTTCTGTCTCGGGGTTTTCATAAATCATGCTAAACTGGTAGGTATACAGTAGGAATACAGTGACTTTAACCTAGAAGAGCCAGGACTCCACCTTGGGCAATATAGCTCCAAAGTTTTCAAACGTTACTAAAGCACAGACCACTCAGTGATCAGATTCAGAAGGTCTATGGTGGTACATAAAACCCTGTATTTCTAACAAGTTCCCAGGCTGTACTGATGTTGGTACACAAGGAGAAGGGAGGCTACACTGCTAATTAATGTACTCTAAGAATCACTCCAAAAACTTACAGACTCACAGAAGAATGTGGTATTATTGTCTATTTTTGATTTGTCAGAGAAAAGCCATTGCCTTACAGGACATGGGTCATTCTGGCTGTCTGTGAGTAGTCTTCATTTGTAAACAAATTCTACCGGATCTCTCTGCTTATTTTAGGACTCATGAAGAAAGCTCCTGATATTAGTCTGCTGGGCATTCTTAAGTTAGAAAGAGGTGGTGTTGTAACATGTTTTCTCAAGGTGCCCTACTGTCTCTCTGAGCCTTATTCTTTTCCCTGATCCCAAGATCCAGCAAGCAGGTTATAAAACAAATGGGACATCTACCTCCTGACAGCCATCTATAACCCATTCTTTTCAAAGACAATTAGTTAGGTTACACAGAAGAACATTACTCATTACTTCTTAGAAAAACTACCTGATCTTTGAGAGAGCGCTGAGGACAAATTCTTGGTCAAGAGGGAGGGGAAAAAATTATTTTCTGTTAAACATGGCACTATATTTGGAGTACTTGTTTGAACATGCAGAAACAGATTATTCATTTTAATCTAGCCCTAAAATTGTGCTTTTTAATTGGTCTTTTAAGGAACTCAGTGACTAATGAAACAGTAAGAACACAAACCTCAAAAGTCACACGAAATTCACCAGACCGGGTGACTTCAGCCTATATTCTCTCTCTCTATACGTAGGTATGGACTGCCCAAAATACTAACTAAATTTAAGATGATCAAACAAATTTTGGGGAGAATATGAAGATACTACTTATCTGTCTTTGCATAACGCCTGCTAGACAGAAACAGATTTTACCGAATACTTAAAGATCACTTTGCCTCTAAAGGCACAATTTTCCACTCCTGCAAGTTTCTGAGTAGAATGTGAACCCTGACTTTAAGGATTCGTGTTTAAAGTATCTCCATGCAAACATCTGTATAGAAGATGAAGGTTTTCTTTCTAAGTGGTGGAGGTCAATGATGTGGCCCTAATAACACAAACACAAGACAACACCCTCTCAAAAGAATTCCCAAACATGCACAACAACTGACCCGAAACATTGAAAAAAAAAAATACCTTCATTTTTGTCAGGTGATGATGAACCTAAAGTACAGAACAAGAACTCAGTATGTGGCTTGTCGCTTTTAAAACCAGCTTTGAATTTACCCACTGTTCATCTCCTAACAAGCAATATAAAGAAACACATTCATCCCAGCAGACTGACAGACAGAGGGACTGATAAGCAGTACATACGCTGAGACTGAGACACCATTTTTGTCCGGCTTCTTCCTCTAGAATCAGTCTTGGCATTCCCCACAGCAGCAAGTGGTGTAGAAAGCTTAGCTCTCACCCGACCTGAGAATTAAATATCAACAATTAAAATACTTCCTATAATAGTATTTAGTAATAAAAAAGGGGATCACCACTATTTTCAATATTTTTAACTTCTGAAATAAGGTAGCCATTATTTACATGTTACACATCTCTTACAAATGTAAAGGTACACAGTCTAGGGTCTGCTTCCTGAGATGGCACTTCACTTGGGCTTGTCTGGAATTCCTCAGCTTTGGAGTCTCCTGCCTTAGCTTCCAAATATCTGGGACTAGAGCCTGTATAGCACCAAGCTCAGGAATATATTGCTTTATATAAATTCTATATAAAGACTAAATTAAACTATAGAATACTTTCACTCTTACTGGTTATAACTAATTATGCTGAACATGGTAGTATGTACCTTTAATCTCAGCACTTAGGAAGCTTTTGAAGTTCAAGGCAAGACTGTTCTACATAGTGAGACACTCAAAAGACAAAAAAACAAAACAAAATCCCCCAAAATTTCCAGTTCCTAGGAAATGAAGATTGTTCTCAAATATGCTCCATAGATTTAAACAGCCCCCAAGCAATCTTTTCAACTGGCAGTGTACTTCTAAAGAGGTTGCAGGAAGAGATGTCACAGTCAAGAAATCTTTTTAGATCAGACAGGACCGATACACGGCTGTGCTCACTCCTTTTACTAGAAGGGATTCAGGAAGTGGAGTGCCTATAGCAGAGTACTTCCCAGATATATTCCTTTCACATTCAACTCCACTCACTCCCTCGGGAAGACCAGACTACAAATATTCTCACTATATTGCTAGAGTTGAGGGGAGGGGAGAGGGACAGGGTCTTTGATCCTGCTGGAACTCACTATGTAGATCAGGCTGGCCTGAAACCGAGATCGGCATGATTACAGACACATGTCACGCCACCTGGCTATTTCTAGAACTCTTGAACTAAAGAAAATATGTTCATCAAATTGTCTGTATAAGCTGCCACTAGCAATAACCAGCGACAGTAAAAGCTCTACTGCTAGGCACTCCGGTGCTCTCCAGAAACAATATCAAACAGATATACAACGATGTTGCACACAGTTTAAAAAAATTACGAGGCACAATTTGTACGGAATTCTAAAATTCTGACTAGTCATCCAATATGACCGAACTCATTAGGAAAGAACATACTGAGGAGCAGGACTGGGTGAGGTCAGAAAAGGTGAAGGAGGCCAGAGTGAAGCAGAGGCAAAATCAGAGCATCATGGGCACGGCCCGAGTGCTGTCAACTACAAGGCCCAGGCCTCAGACTTTAGGAGCCTGCTCTGGGCGAGAGAGAATGTCCTCATAACTGAAAAGTAGTGCAGTGAGGCCTAGTGATTACTTCTGAATAAAGAATTCATCCACAATCTAGCCAATACTAATGCTATACATTAAAAAGAGCTGAAGTAAGCTGCCATTCATGTCAAAGTGAGAGAAAAAACATCCTGTTTCAAATCAAAGGCTTTAATGAGAAAGCCTTCAGGAAAGATAAATATAAAACTTGAGCTCTTTTCAATTCTACAAATTCAGAAGGAATGAATATTTTTTTCAGGTGAACTGATTCAGGAAAGCATATGCAGCAAGTACTTATATTCTCAAACCCAATTTGAAAATTCCCTAGTCACTGATTTCAAAATTAACAAGAGACAATTAAAAATAGATGGAATAAAAGTATTTGATGTCCAACGATAAAGCAGCATACCTACAAAGCAGAAATGACTTGGCATTAACTTTCTTAAAAGCAAAAATAAAAGGAAAGCATTTCTATTGTCATTACTGGGAAAAATGAAATTATATACAATATTTTATTAAACATGTTAAGCAATTATGTTTTCTAGTATGAGATGATCTAAGATATAAAGCAAAACTGCATGATGAAGAATTAGAAAAAAATTTACACACAATGAACAGAACCAAATGTGGGGTGCAGAAGCTATTACAGCTGGCAGATGACCAAGGTCCGCAGGTCAATTAGCCTGTTTTAGTCTCAGCACTTAAGTCCTACCAATGAAAATAATGTGGTTGAGGTATTTGTGTTACTAACAAAATATTTACTTCTTACCATCTTCAGATGCTGTTCCTAAATAAGAGAAATAAAACAATATTTCAACAAATTCTGAAAATGCTACCTTATAATCCCTTCCCCCAAGATTCATCTGAAAACGTGAAATCAGAGCATAACTTTTAGTCAGATAGGCTTTAGCCTTGAAAACATTCAAATGAAAAAAAGAATAGCTAACACCAAAAAAGTTAAAACCAGACAACTAAAAATAGCAAATTTCTTTAGTTAACACTTCTGTATTTCATTCTTAAATTTTAAAAGGGCGGAATAAATCTGAAAAATTAATTAAGAACAATTTAACTCTTTAATTACTTTTCCTTGGAAATAAAGGTTTATATAGACTTTTCTAAAGCAGAAATATTCTGTGCTCATTTTCACAAGATAGCTCATAAAGCAACTACGAAAAATACAAACAAACAACTGGTTAGTATAGAAATCAAATCAATGACCTAGGTTCCATTTGCCTATTTTTTTTTTTCACCAATGCACACGCAAATTCAAAGACCCAACAGTTGTCCTTAGCTAATTACTCAGCAGAATTACTTACAATGTGTTTGAGATCTGCTGACACGAGCAAGCACACCCATGAGAACACACTGGTACTACCGGGCAGGGACGCACATGGCACACTTTAAAATGGGGGAGTGAACAGCAGTGAAGCCTCAAAAAGGTGGTTGATTATGACCCAAACAAGAAAAATACTTTGATTAAAAAGTGATAAATTTTCTAAATACCCCAGCAATATCAAGGTTAGAGGATATCTAAGAGTAAAGAAAGAGAAAGAGAGAGGGAGAAAGAAATCCCCTCCTGATGGCTGTTATTTCATTCAAAACGTTTTAATTATGAAATACTTTAAAAAGAGATACTAAAAATAACATGTTCACAACATGAGCTTAAATAAAGCTCCCATTTCATTATAAAAAAAATTGAGGTCAATTTGTAGAGTTTGTGTAATAATTAAGAGAAAAAGTGTCTTGTTTGAGTATCTTTCTACAAATTCTTTAAGAAAGCCCAAATTCCCAGCTAATACTAGAGGCCTTGACAGAGGGAAGAGAAAACCACGACGATTCCTCTCTGGTGTCACAGAACACTGTGCAGATCTGTTACTAAATTCAGTAACTACAGACAAACTGCCATAATTTCAATATTGGAATTTAAAAAGTAAAGCTTAAACTTCAGTTTAGTTAAATGTCTCATGTTTTAAGGCAAAAGACCTATCAGAGCCCTTTCCATCTTCTGAAGCCAGTATAGTAAAAAAAAATAAGAAATTAAAAATGAGTCCTATTTTTCAGGGTTCATGCGAAATATTTTAGGTACCTGACTTAAGCTGCAAAAAAAGTACAAGGAGATCCGAAATGGATATAAGTAACTAAAAATTCAACCAGTGAGTCATGTAGCCATTTTCACATTAAAATTCTAGATTAATAAGTAGTATATTTTCTGACAATTATAAAAGAATAAACAAGAACCCAATAGAAATGTGGAAAAGAATTATAAAAGTAACTCTTACCATCCATCTTGTCAGAAGTATCCTCTTTGATGAAAGAGCAAGCAAAGAACAGAGGAAAACTTAGTGTATTAGAAAGAAGATGCCATCATCCCCTCCCCTTCCTTTTTAAAGACAACAATTCACTGTATAGGTTCGGTATGCCAGCTGGCTGCTCACATATCCCATCTTTTCTCTGAACTTTCAGCTCCTATAATCACACATGGGGAACAACCTAAGAAATCTCTGTCTATTCCATGAGTTGATAGCGAAAAATCACACAACCACATGGTCAGACAGTACTACTGAAGACCTGGCCTTTAATAGCTGGCACAACAAAGAGTTAACATAGTAGGATCAACAACAATACTACTGTTTTTGGAGGCCAGGGTGTCACAATCCTTTTGCCCCAGCCTCCCTGCAGTCATGGATATATGCCACCATGCTTGGGTGCTGTTGCTCTTCAGCAAGTCCTGTGCGTGAGTGATGCTGGCTTCCGCTAACTCAGCTCTGAATGCTCCCCTATAAAAATAAAGTTAAGTGACAGCTGAGGCACAGCAGTCTGCCTGAACCACTTTGAAACAGTATGATTTGTGGCGAGCATCTACTTTCTTCTGGGTGTCTGGAATTCCGATAATTGTGGCTTGCAGCCCCCTCTCCCTACTCCACCCTGGACTAGTAAATGAGTGTCTCTGGCAGATGTACGTGTTGACATGTTGCTGCATTCATGCCAGAGGAAGGAGTCTACCTAAGCCCAGCCCTAGAGTAAGAACTAAAGCATACATTGGACACCCAGACGACTGGACCAGGCTTTCTCCCTGTTGGTTCTGCTGTGTGACCTTAAACACTAATAAACCTGTCATGAGCCCCAAATGCATGGCAGTAGGCCAAGTCTAAAAATGTCCATCTTCTGTACCCCACTCAGCGACTATTGAAAATCTTAAGTCTCTTCTTGGACCAAGAATTCCCAGGGAGAAAATTACAATCTTCCAATAACATTCTCCTTAATACCCACCTGCTGCTGCAGACACCAAGTCTGAAACTACCACTCCCTCCTTTTCCTTTTCCACTGGCTCTGAGAAACTGCTGCCATCCACAGCAAGGCTGCCTCCCAGGCCTGCTCTCCACATCCCTCTCCTCACAGCTTTCACAGAAGCTCCCCCAGGAAGCTCTCTCTTTATCCTTGCACCTCTTTCTCCCTAAACTGACTAACCACATCTGTGAACAGGCAAATGTAACTCCAAAATATCTTTTTAAAAGGAGAAGGAGAAAAGTGCCAGAACTGTGAGGCGCTTCAAAGTTCTTTCACCCATTTTCCTGTCCATCAGCATGGGAATAATTTATAGATTCCATTGCGAACTTCTTCCACAACCAACCGAATTTTAGTTTTCACCAGATGACCTTACCCAAACTGTTTGTTTTCTTTTCCATTCAACTTATTCCATATACCCACTTATTGAGAATATGTATAAAAATATCCACGCATGTTAGGTAAGCATTTTATCATGAGCTCTACCTCCAATATAACACACAACACACACTGACCATCTTGTATGACACTAAGCTTCCTCTACAGAAGTTAAGAGGTAAATTTCAAAACACTCAAGCCACCTTTCTCCCAAAGAATTTAGTGCTTTAGAGAAAATAAAAGCAAATTAACCAGTGGCAAGCACACTAAAGACTGTATGAAATTTAAAGTTACTCTTTCTTTTTATACCCATTTTATAGCAACTGTTTCCTAAACATCTGGTCACACCAGCAACTTCAACTCAAAAATCCATCAAAGTCAACAAACCTTAGCCTCTTATTTCTCATCAACATATGAACAGACTGAAAATCTGAGCACAGAATTACCAGATCCTCAGTACCTATCAGAAGCCCTGTTAAGAACTAAATGCAAGAAGTGTTTGCAGAAAAAGAATGATATACTCATTCTAAATTCTGTATGCTCATCCATGACAAGACTCAATGTAGAAGAAAGTAGAGCCCACCAATCACAAGCGTATGAGGATGCATGGGCACAGAGGTAAGGTGTGTGTTGCTATCAGCTTTTAGGTAGGTGCTCAGATCTTCACTCAGATCCTCAAGCTTGTGTAGCAAGTGCTTTACCATAGAGAGAAACATCCCAACCATGTTTTCATTTTCTTTTCTTTCACTGAAATAGTGTTTCCCTTTGCAGGGATCTATCTATCTGCCTCCCCAGCTCAGACTAAAGGCATGCACCGAAATACCTAGCTTTCAGTTTGTTTTTATTTCTCCTCCTCCTTCCTTTTCTTTTTCTGCCCCCCCCCCTTTTGTAACCAGTTTTTATTTCATTAGGTTGACTGAACCCTCTGAGTCAACCCCTCAAAGCTTTGCTGAGGCAGAGGCCATTTTAATCTCTACATCTCAAGGGAATCCACTCCCAACTCTACATAACAAAACTAAAACAAAGCTGAGCCCAGAGTTTCCAGTACATTCCGTGGATCTTAGGAGTGTCACAGTCTTTCTAAACACCATCTCTACCCAGATGTCTGCAGTCAGGAACATCTGTAGCATGGAGACCATGCATATCATTAGAACACTACACCAGGGGCTGGAGAGATGGCTAGGAGGTAAGAGCACTGACTGTTCTTCCAGAGGTCCTGAGTTCAATTCCCAGCAACCACGAGGTGGCTCACAACCATCTGTAATGAAATCTGCAGGCATTAACATGATATACATAACTAAATCTTAAAAAAAAAAGAACATCACACCATAATTATATTGCTAAACAGCACAAGATTCTATTTAGTGAACAATGCACAGGTATAGTAAGGGAATGTCTTAATTCCAAAGAAAATCAGATAAAACAATAGACCAAATTCTGGGGTAGAAGGTTGTTTTTTTTTTATTACTTGGTATTATTATTTAAATACTAGATTATTGGAAAACTTTTAAAGTTTATTGTTAATATTATTACCATTATCATTATATTATGTGTGTATCCATGTCCCTATCTATATTGCTATGGAACACATATGGAGGTCAGAGGATAATTCACAGTAGTGAGTCTCATCTTCTGTCATGTCAGTCCTGACAATTAAACTCAGTCCATCAGTCTTGGCAGCAGCTGCCTTTACTTACTGAGCAAATTTGATGGCTCTGGATCTAAACTCACAACATTTTAAAAGGCTTCACACACAAAACTGTCATTTAGAAAATAGTGTATCATATTAATTCACTTCAGCACTGTTTTTGATAAGGCCCTGTTCACCACATTTTCAACGACAGTGGGCATTTATCTAACCTTTCCTTTATATTTATAAGTCTTTTAAATTGCATGTGTTTGACCATGGTTAAAATCCAACATTTGTTTTGGTGTTTACAGGCAGCAGTGGTTACATATTCTATTTTTATGATCTATGTAAGCACATCTGCATTCAATTTGGAAAGCATTGCCATCGTAGCTTTTCTTGTGGAATGTGACAAAAATTATCTCACAGCTACTTGATTTTATATTTTCACATTAGACTTAAAATCTAAGACTTTTCAACCATAGTTGCTTTTATATTTAGACATTATTTTTTTTCTGTGATGTGAGATTAGATGAATCCTTATCTGTTCAGTTTTCAACAGTTGCCTTACAGTTTTGGTCCAGATTCTGATCATCTAGAATGTATTATACCAATGTGTATAACAGGTTATAATTTATACTTATAAAAATTGGAAATAACTGTCTCAACACCATGCACTGACAAATCTATCCTTACTTCATCATTCTAAAACAGTGCCTGCCATTCTAGCACATACAAATTCACGTCCCAAATCTCTGTGCTCTTCACTGTATGCCAGACCATCACTACAACTGCAGAAGGAAAACAGAAGTATGCAACAGAGACACAACAGGGACAGCCAGCCTTAAAACTTCAAAGCTGATGGATCTGAAAACATACAAGAAGAAAAAGAAAAAAACAACAACTGCCGTGGGAGCACATTCTGCTCCTTCAGCCAATAGCTTTTAAGATACCAGGCATGGTCTCTTATACTGTATAAGCAGCAGAAAATGCATGCCTGCTCTCTCTTGCTTCAGGCTCCTCTACTCCTGTTTGCACAGAGGACTGTTGTAGAACAGTGAATGTTAAGTTTTCCCCTTAAATAGATAATCCTTTTATTGTCCATAATTCTGAACTGGTGTGGGATTGTTTTATGACTTAAGCCTTCAAACAACCAATCTCAACAAACATTTGGAACGCATATCTAAGTTTGATTAGACACAGAAGATCTCCTCAGTTTTCCCTTATCCCCAAAGGTAGAGGAATAGATAACCAGTGGGTAGGTGTGCCATAAGTGCGGTTAGGAAAATCCTATAGGCAATCATGGAATCAAGAACAATGTTTAATCAAGACAAGGAAGAAAATGGGGAAAGGTAGAAACAAGGTGGCTGATAGATACATGGGTCATCTCTAGCAGGCAAGAAGGAAATAAAAATGGGTATGCCATATCATTTTGTCTTCACTGAGACCAGGAAAGAATGCATTTGGCTGTCTTACCAAGCGATGCATAGGAACCTGCATTCAGGGCCCCTGCCCCTAACCGTCCACTTCTCACAGCCTGTCCAGCGGCATGATGCGCTTTGGCACCAGCTGCAGCATTCACATCGATGTCACTTCGAGAACGCTGCAGGCTTCCTGGAAAGGAGCTGGTTTTGCTGCCTCCCACTGAAACTATAGAAAACAAGTAAGCCTGTGTTTATATTGTTGCAAACAAACAATAAAACAAGAACTGGAAACTATCATGAGCTAATTGTCTATGGCAACACATGATCCACAAGGCAGCAGTGGCCAAATGGACAGCAAGGTAATGTCACTTTCAAGTCAGAGTGCCTCGCTTTGTTATGATACTATAGTTTTAGTCAGTAGTTTTGAATAGTTCTTTGTTTCGGTTTTCTCCCACAGGAAAATGGTAAATTTTGGCTATAAAACTGACAGTCTGTTTTGGTATTTGAAGAGGGGATATCTAGGATTGATTTGGGAGAACAAAACCTTGTAACACATGGCAGCATTATTATTCTTGACTACTAGAAAATACAAAAATTACTGTAGAAATGGGAATATTGAAAAATTAATGGAGGCTTGTTACTCTCAGGAAGTCTGACCCAAGTCATTAAACCTCTGAAATTTAGTTTCAGTTTTTAAAAGAAGTTTTAGCATACTATGAGCCAGCATGAGTTAATGGTTGTGAAATCAACCAAGTGGATCCTATTCAGCATTTTAACACATAAAACGGAAAGGAAAACTGTTCACAAAAGTCTAGGTAAGCACTGCTTCCCAAAGCTTAGGCTGATACACATGCACACAGAGTCACAGTGTGTGCGTGCATGTGCGACTCCTGGGTTATGAAAAATATTTTCTCATTGCAGTTCACATCAAAGCAGTTTAAAGGCTACTGCTTGGTGACAAAATAAGCTCTAAATCTTACTCAAAGAAGCAATTACCTCTTCCAGCCACAGTTGATGGATTCGCTGTAGACCATTTAGAAGAAAAAGGACGACTGGAAGGTTAGAAAAAAAATGCTTTAGTAGGAAGACTTAATTGAACACATTAAGAATGAAACAGCAACTATCAAGAAAGTTGAGAAATCTTCCTTTAAAAACAGGTGTTTTCAAGAACTAGCAATAAACCAAAGTAATTGGCAATGAAAAAAACAGAGATCAAGTTACTTTCTTCACTCTGGTTTTTAGCATATAGACAACTCAATGTCAGCACTACCAGTCACTTGCACCCTAAAGTATTTTACTTAGAAGAAAGAGACAGTGTGGTTATTACTTGCATACAGGCAGCAGAGCACACTAGATTCTGCCTCATGTGACTCCTCCAATGTCGTGTCCTGGAAATGCACTATTCACCGGTATCAATGATTTTACGGTATAAAGGAATGCACATTAGTCGAATGTTCCCAAACATGAACATATAGAAACAAAATGTGGATCACTAAATTCTTAAAATAAAACTCAAAAAAATAAACTAGTATACAGTCTAACACTAATAGTAGACCAAAGAAATTAAGTAAAACCAAGTCATCTTTTCAAGGTCTTAGTAGATGCAAGCTCTTCAACTGAAGTAGTTGGAGCAAGGAACACACATAACTATCAAGTGTATGACCTTACTTGAGACTTTCTTGTGAGCTAGATGAAGACCTGTCTGACTGTGGAAGAGAAGCTATACTGCCAGAACTCTTTAAGTAAGTTTGAAGACTTTTCTGATATGATGGCTCAAGGGAATTATACAACGTTTCAGCTTCACCAGGAAAGTGGTTCCTGAGACCCATATATGTTCTGTAAAGAAAAGAAAAGTACATTAGTACTTGTCATGACCAGAGGAACACAAACTCACACCTCTTTAAATGGATTCACTGTGTCAGTTGAAAATTGGGTAAACTGAGTGAATTCCCGTAGAAAAATTGCAAGTTTTTGAAAAAGTAGATTTCAGTTCACAGCCTGGTGGTGTCACTAACAGTTCATGTAGCCCTGAGTAAACCCCTAATCTAAGACTTCAGATGCATCTATGGAGACAGTATCACTTTTTCAGGAATATCCTCAGAATTAAAAAGTTAAAAATAAGCCAGCTGTGGTGGTGCAGAAGGCAGAGGCTGGTGGATCTGTGTAAGTTCAAGGCCAGGCTGGTGTACAGAGTGAGTCAGGTCAGCCAGAGCTACAAAGTGAGAACCTATCTCAAAAAGGGTAGGAGTGAGGGGTGCACCAAGAGCCTTACTTAGTGTTAGGAGCATAACACCTACTCAATAAATGCAGTTTTCTTATTGACAATGAAAGTGAATACTCTCTAATGGAAAGAGAACAATGATGATGTTCTATGTCCAGCAAAGAGTTAGTGGATAAAATAACAATTCTGCTGATGTGTTAGTCAAACAATAACGGAGATATTGGTGATACAATCATCTCTAAATGTAATTCATTAAGAACAACAGCAAAAATACCTCAAAGTATGTTTAATTAAATTTTCACAAAAATATAGAACAGACTTACTTTCTTGCCTCCACTCTGGCCTCAGCATCAGCATCATGAATTCCCTTCTTAATAGTTTCAACCAAGACAGCTGCATGCCTACACAACAAATGCATCTTTATGTTAATACTGTATTTCACCACGAATAATAGTTTTTCCTAAATGGTACACATCTACCCCAAAGGAGGGGGAAAAGTGGAAGAGTATTTAGTGAAATAATTAAGATTGTAGCATTTTCTATCTCCTTTTCCTTTCTCTTTGTAAAGGTAGAGTGTTGCTATACAACCCAGGAAGGTCTTGAACCCCAAACAATCTTCCTATATCAGACTCCAGAGTGCCGAGACTGCCAGTGTATATACAATACCTACCACCCATTTACTCTTTGAGATGAAATCTTTCTATGCAGCCTGAGCCAAACTGACTTAGTTCTCTCTCCCCACCCTTCAACTAGGTGGGATGACAGGTATGGCATGCTCAAAGATTATAGGAGTTTCTAACAATGTGCCCTAAACATATCACCTATATATTGCTATGTTCTGATAATTCAGCGACTATAAATCTCACAGTAATTATTTCTATAGAATTCTGACAACAGGTAAATAAATATTCAGTATTTAAATTTAAAACTTATTATAAATTTGAGGGTGAAAAATATTCGTATGGTTGGCTCTTCACTATCCTACAATTGTAAAAAATTATTTGTTACAAGTATGATCTAGCTCAGTGGTTCTCAACTTTCCTAACGCTATACAACCCTTTAATACAATTCTTCATGTTGTGGTGACTCCCAACCAAATAGTTATTTTCATTGCTACTTCATAACTGTAATTTTGCTAATGTTATGAATTGCAATGTAAATATCTGATATGCAGGACATCTGATATGTGACTCCTATGAAAGGGACATTCAACCCACAAAGGGGTCGCAACCCACAGATTGAGAACCATTGATCTAACCAATACATAAATACCTGCCACAAAACAAAAACTTGAATAAAAACCTTTGAATTACTTCATGCTTATGGTTTAAAAAAATCCTATTAAAAAACAAAGAAATAAAAAAAAAAAACCTGTAAGAGCTGTAGAGATGGCTTAACAGTTTAGAGCACATACTGTTTCTGCAGATGACTGGAGTTTGATCCCCAGAAACCACATCAGGCAACTCATAGCTTACTGTAATTCTAGCCTCAGGGGATCTGATACCTTTGGCTTCCTAGCGTACCCATATTCCATGGACATACTCATACATACACTTTTTTAAAAAATTCTTTTAAAAAAACTGTGAAGAATTCCACTAAAATAGAAATCAGCAATATACTCAAAAAATCAGCAATACACTCATAAAAATGCAGGCTATCTCTGATGCCTGGAAAATAAAAGTAGCATGAAATAAGACTTACATAGCCCTGTACAGTGCTAACTAGCTGTTCACACTGTCCCTCATGTCAGAGTTACAACAGCTGCTGTCCAGTGACACCTGTCAGCTACTGTGGAGAAACAGTCCAACACATTCTTGGTTTTTTGTTTGTTTTTGTTTTTTAGATATCTTCCTTCAAACAGGAGGCCCCTTTCTTACTTCTGACAAACCATTCACTACATGAGAGACTGCAATTCAAGGAATCTACCTCTTATAATGCTTTTCAAAACATTTTCCTAATTCCACATGAAGGATGTTTCATACCCTACTCTACCTAAGGGGCCATCACACAACCCACCAAAGCCACGCTATTTACAGCTCTGAGCATAGGAGGACAGAGCACCTCAGCTCTAAGGAAGGAAGATAAGGACAAAATCAGAAACAACGTAGAACATGCTCCTGTATGACTGCTGCCATGAGAAGGGGAATAAAATGTGTGTGTAGGGTGCCTACCTCTCCAGTGAATGAGTCTGCCACTCCTGCAGCAACAGATCTAAAAATTCAAATGAACGCCTGAAAAATAAATGCTAAATTACAATTAAACATACTGAGAAACACATTCACACTTTCTTTCAAAATACTTCATTTTGCCCCTGAATTAAACACACAAGACAGGGCTCAGTGATGAAGAGCTTCCAGAGGAGCAGGGTTCAACTCTCAGCACCCACATGGCAGCTCACAACTGTCCATAACTCCAGTTCCAAGCAATCTGATACCTTCACACCAATGCACATAAAACAAAGATTACCTTAATTAGAAAAAAAAAGCCTAATCTAAATGACTTAATATTACTATGCTTGATAGCTTAAAGGGACTTTAAGTCCTATAATTTAATTTCAAAATACTCATTAAAAGTAAAATGTTTATGATGGAGCCCAAAGGAATGGCTCTGCAGGGACACATGACTCTACAAAGTAGTCCTTTGACTTTCACATGTGCTATGCAGTCCCAACATACATTATACACAGACAGAATGAAATATACAGGGATAGCCAATAAATACATGACTGCCTAGAACTTTTGTTTATACTTAATTATGTGCACATAGGATTTTAAAGCAAATTTATGTGTGTTTTCTCCTAAGCCCTCTAATTCTCAATGTCAGCCATTCTGTTCTTCATTTGTAGGTTTTGAAAAAAACATGGGCTGTTAGTCAGATTTAACTATGGGCTGCTATTTTCTGACTGCTGAGATTTCAGAGTTGACCACATAACTGGTCTAAAAATTTTAAATCACATAAAGGACATAATGCCTTATCCAGTCTTTGTCCAATGACAAAGGGCAAATTGGATTGCTCTCCAACATTCAATGAACAAATACTGGGCCTAAAGATACAAGTACGGTTCTTATATTTGTTGTGGTCTTGATTCTTAAGTGTTAGGGAATGCTCTACCACCGAAATACATTATTAGCCTTCAGGTCTTAATTGCTGATGCCCGTAAGTTTTGATGAAATCAAGATAGGTAAGATGGTGCACACCTGAAATCTCAGCACTCAAGAACTGAAGGCAGAATAATCATGAGTTCAAGGCCAGCCTGAAAATACTGTAAAACCTTTTCTCAAAATGAATGAATGTTCTAATTTTTCCAGAAATCATAAAGAAAAAGAGGGACAAACAGACTTAATTTATCTATTTACTGTCTTATACAAGCCTTAAATGTTTCATCTGCAGTCTCTAGAGTGAACTCATTAGCCCCATAATTTACATATGCACTGAGATATACAATAGTGCAGCTGTAGAATTCTAGATACTCCTAACTCTGTACTCTGAAGGACAAGGCAATTGGTGAACTACATAAACCACACCTGAAGTGATAAGTCTGCTAAACATGAGCGCTCACAACAGTTGCTCTATCCCCCCTTCCCTTAAATAGGATGTGGTTAAAAAGCTTATATCATAAGCTAAAGAGAAGGCTAGGTGAGGAAGGGTGCTCACTGCCAGGCTGGGGAACTGATTTGGAGGCCCAGGATTCACATGGTTAAAAAAAGAACGTCTACTGATCGCCACAAGAGTACGAGGACAAGTGTGCATTCCTGTGTGTATACCCATGCACACGCGTGCGCAGACAGACAGACACACACACACATATACACACACACATATACACACACAGTAAAGGTAAAAAATCTGAAAAATCATATTATTGTTATAATGAAAAGGTAATGTTACACTAAATTAAGAGTTCAATGTGAGCCGGGCGGTGGTGGCGCACGCCTTTAATCCCAGCACTCTGGAGGCAGAGGCAGGCGGATCTCTGGGAGTTCGAGGCCAGTCTGGTCTACAGAGCGAGTTCTAGAACAGGCTCTAAAGCTACACAGAGAAATCCTGTCTCAAAAACAGACAAACAAAAACAATTAAATGTATTACTTTGTAGTAAAATTTATACTAAAAACCTTTCCTGCTCAAACTTACCTTCTCACAGGCACTGATTTTGATGTACAATTGCTTGTTATTAACGGTATAAGTCTGGGCACATGGGTATGCTGAAAAAGATATTTTAGAAAAGCATGAAAGCACTGTGCACATCATGTAGTGCCTCTGTGTGTCTTATACGCAAGGGCTTAGCTATGGAATAGCCAGAAAGAGTTGCAAATCAGATCTACAGAAACCCAAATTCCCCAAATCAGAGTAATAATGATGATGGTATAGTTTTCAAGAGAGAGTTATGAAGTCACCAATATGTAATGAAGACAAATTGTTTTCATGCCCCAGAAAAATCTGTGAGGTCAACACAAAGGGCTGTATATGTGTAGAAATAATAATCACATGTCAGTGAGATCACAGTACACTCATACTCAACTAGAGTGAAGTGTTGACTGTAAACGAGCTTTCATTCTGGCTGAATTGCACAGCTCTTAGGAGTCTAGTAAGCAATAGTTATTGCCCTCCAACTTCTAATTGTTAGGGCTTTCCTTTAGTGAAGTAACACTAAAATGCTCATTATAGACAGAGAATCTATGCATGGATATGTGTCACCTATGGACTGGCACTTTTCTCTTTCCTGATTTAGCTATTAAGTACTCCATTTCTGATATTTTATGAAATTATAATATCATTAACTTTTTCAAAATCTCTATGTATATAGCATCATATATTGTTTGCTGCTTTAATGACTACCTACAACATCTGTGATTACATATGCAAGTACACAAATATACCTGTATATATGGATTGTGTTCCATATTCAAATGAGTATATTTTTCAATATTTTGCAGTTACATGTTTTATATTAACTATGTACTGCTTTTATTATCAGAAAAATAATTCAAAAGTAATTATCTTTCTTTTAGAGGTAAATTAATAATAATATGAATAAATTAAGTATATGGGTGTGGTGGGAATCTGTGAGAAACCTACCCGAATGATAAATCTGATTGCTGCACATCCGGAAGTTGCCATGACTTTTGCACTATTGGGGACAAGATTAAAAAGTGTAGGTACAATGGCTTCAGCGCCATGATCGAACTTGTTTCCCAAAACCGTTGAAAGGTGGCTACAAAGAAAAATAAAATTATTTCAATATTAAAGTCAGACAATTTTTATTTATTTGTTTATTTTGAGGAAGAGTTCATCCCTAAGGCTAGCATAAAATTTGATTTGTAGCCAAGGATGACTTTGAACTCCTGATCCTCTTGCACCACCTGCACTGTGCATCACTTAGGGGGTGCCGTTCTTCAAAGCCAGCAAGAGCGTAATTCATACTCCTGCCAACTGAGCTGCACCCCTACCCTTTTCTTCTTCCCACCTAGTAACTGGCGATCCAAAGACAAAATATGGTGTTTTATTTATTTCTGTGGCATTTACAGATGCTATATGATCACAGCATCAACCTATGAAAGCTAAGTAAACGTTCAATAAAATTATTACTATGATTGTGGGTTTTCTTCAGATATTTCTACTCTGATCCCTCAACAACCCAAAGTCCAAAATATTTTACTCTTAAGTTCCAAATCTTACACAAATAAATGTTTTGAAAAACATTCCCTATTTTGATTATGATTAATGGTACAGTTACTTTTTGTGGGGGAAGGGAGTCACAAATATTCTGACCTCTTTGGGGCAGAATTTAAGAATCCATTACTAAAATTCTAGTATCTCCTAAATTCAGTAATCTTAAGGACATCTGCAATTTCTTTCCACATTTGTAATTCTTTCTCTTTTTCTCCTCTCTTTCTTACTCTGTGTGTGCCTCTTTCTCACTGTGTGTGTGTGTGTGTGTGTGTACACATGTGCACATGTGAGTGTAGAGGACAGAGAACAAGTTCAGGAGTCATCCTCAAGAATACCATCTATTCTCTCTCATTGGCCTGGGATCACCAACTAAAGTAGATTGCCTGGCCACCAAATCTTGGGATCTTCCTGTCTCCACTTAGCCAGTGCTGAGATTAGAAGTACACACGGCACTCCTAATGCTGCACAGCAAGGTTACCCACTGAGCTCTCTGCCTAGCCCTAACTAGCTTCAGTTAAAACACTCAGAAAGGAAGTCATCACTACTGACAGCTTTGACAATGCTTGTGATATTAGTAATTTCAACATATACAGAATCTTTATTTGTTTAATGTTTTATTTTAGGGAGATAAGGTCTTATGTAGCCCATGCAGGCCTTGAATTCATTCAAAGCCCAGGATGATCTTTAACTCTGGACCCCCCTATCTCTACCTCCGAAGTGCTAGGATTACATGTCTGTAATATGCTCAACAGTTTACCATCTTATTGCAAATACATGGTTGGGATATAATTTGTGCCTAAAATTAAGGTTCTTGATTCAAAAAGGTATTCAAGACTAAAGAGTTATTTACTAGTGTTCAGTTACACAGGCAGTTTTCCAATTTCTTTATTCCTAGGCAAAAAGAGTCCTCAAGTCTACAGTCTTCCTTTAAAGAGTATACGTTCTTTTCCAGCAGGCAGGTAATATGCCTGGGAGAGGTGAGACCTACAGCAGCTGGTTTAGTCCAATCTGCACAAGGGCTTTTCTGGGGTCTCTGCAGAATGTGCTGGGCACTAACTAGGATCCTGGAAAATCAAATGTAAAAGTTGTCCTGAATGAGCCGTGGGAACTAGGGTTTGCCTCCATCTTGGGAAGCAGTGGTTTCCCCTACTCCTCAGTGAGTTGTAGCTCTCACACATAGACCGGTATTTAGCTAGACCTAGGATCACATCGATTTCTATAGCTCTTGGGTGGTTTGTCTCTTTTTTCCACTGTTCTGTCTACTAATCTTGGCTAACCCAGCTTTCTGAAACTTGAATCTGTTTTCCTAATTTACTGAGATTGCCTTGCTCTATGTGAGTCCCTACCACAGCCTCCTCCATCTTTAAGGCAGCATCAAGTCAGCGCGGTGACTGCTTTATTCATTTCCATCTTTCAAGTTACTCAGTTTTGCTTTCACTGTACATTCCCCGCAAAAAGTTATTTACTCTGCAGTTTTCCTAGTCTGATTTTAAGTATATTTTGGTTCTTTTTTGAAAAAGAAGTATATTTATTGATTATTTTGTGTATGTATGAGTGCCATGGCATACATGTCAAGATGAGAGGACAACACTCAGGAATCAGTTCTCTCCTTCCATCTGAGTCCAGGGGATTGAATTCAGTTTGCCAGTACATGTTCTTACCCACTGGACCATCTTACTGGTCCTTAATTGTGTTTTCCAAGATTACATTAATCAATTTCTGTTTTGTTTGTTTTCCCAAAGATATATCATCATTTTTATTTACTTATTTATTTAGTTAGTTAGTTATTTTTTGGTTTTTCGAGACAGGGTTTCTTTCTTTGTGGCTTTGGAGCCTGTCCTGGCACTAGCTCTGTAGACTAGGCTGATCTCGAACTCACAGAGATACGCCTGCCTCTGCCTCCCGGGTGCTGGGATTAAAGGCGTGCGCCACCATTGCCCGGTGATATATCATCATTTTGGTATATTGGCATCATCTGGCAACCTTGGTAACATCCTTTGGATACAAGTCATCTATAGAGTTCCCTACTACAAGCTAATGAGGCTACCTGATCTCCCCTTTCTTGCACTCCTCATAATTTTTATATCCCCCCCCCCTTTTTCCTTAGAACAATAACACAACAGTAACTAGAAGATGTACTGGAGGGAGCTTTGTATTCCCTGTCTTCAAATAATACTTAAATGACCACACATGCAACAACACTCCTCAGGCAAGCGCAATGGTAAATGTGGTTTCAGGGGAAGAATATGTACACATAGACTGTGACAAACTAAGGTGTTATGATTCGAATTTGCTAAGATATCAGAAATGGGGTACTTCATTACTACATAGCCAAATTAGGAATGGGAAAAGTAAGTATAGCTGGTAAGTATAGACCCATTCATTTTTTTCCTATACACATGGAGTTGGCAAAACAAACAAACAAACAAACAAACAAACCAAAACATCCCAGGGAGCAGGTGTTCTAAGGGACTGGACCCCTGGCCTGACACACACTAGCTTAGCATTCCACCACTGTGTCATAATTTCAGCAGCAGAAAGACTTTTAAAAGTAACAGAAAGGAAGAGAGACAATAATTCGTAATAACTGAATCCACACGTACAATAAAAATGATTCTGGGGTCCCATATCAGCTTCTTTGGGGTGATCCTGCTACTGCTTTACTTACTGAACAATAATTCAATGATACTATATTCTACTGGAGTCATTCATAAAAAAAAAAAGTTAGCATTCCAGGAAATGTGCATACCCTTCATCCCAGCACTTGGAAAAGCAGAGGAAGGCAGGAGTCTGTGAGTTGAGGTTTACATGGTGAGTTCATAGTCTGTTTCAGAACATTATTTTAAGAAGTGTTACATTTGCTTATGCTATGAAATGTTTGTTTAATGATGCAAACCTGTGCTACATTCTTTTATGTTACATTTGTTTAACTCTGTAAAGCTGTGTTGCTTTGCTGCTTTGCCTGTCTAAAACACCTGATTATTGATCTAATAAAGAACTGAACTGCCAATAGCAAGGCAGGAGAAAAGATAGGCATGGCTAGCAGGCAGAAAATAACTAGAAGGAGTATCTGAAAAGAGGACCAAAGAGTGAGAAAAGAAGGGGCCAGACCTAAAATAAGAAGTAAAGAAAGGTATACAGAAGGCAAGGTAAAAGTCCAGAGGCAAAAATTAGATGGAATAATCTAAGTTAGAAAATCTGACAAGAAACAAGCCAAGCTAAGGCTGCACATTTACAATAATAAGTCTCTGTGTGATGTATCTGGGAGCTGGGAGGCAGCCACAAAGAGTAAAGAGTAAAACAAAAAACACCGGACAGTCAGGGAGCCAGAGCTATATAGTAAGATCCTGTGCAAAAAACAAACACAAGTCCTCAGCAGGAGAGGGACACACTTACGCAACAGTGATGCAAGCTTCTCTGACCACCTGGGATCTGAGATCCTTAGCAGACAGCTTAAGCGCTCCATCCAACAAACGTAAATGCTGGAAAAAGCAATCATATTGTGCAGCCCCAGCAACAAGCAGTGATCTGATTTTCTTAAGCTAAAAAAAAAGAAAAATTTCATTATTGATAGAAAAGGTGACAGTCTACATCATCTAAACATTACATTTTTCTTTAAAGTGAACTATATGGGCTTCATTACACTTACATAACTAAACTCAGACATTTTAGTGGCACTGCATGCATCTTGTAAATAAACATATAAAACAACAAAAATCTTTCTAAAAACAGCATTACAAGTTTAGTTATACATATATACAAAAATTTTAAATTATTCATTCTTTTTTAATGTACAGTAAAATTTAATTACCATGAAACTTCTCATCTTAAAAGATTTAATTTGTGACATTTAAGTACATCCATAATGTGAGACAACCACAATTATTACTTATTAATAGCCTTAAATCCCTCCCCTGCTGTGTTAAGTGGGTGTGTGTGTTTAAGGTTATACAAAGGCCTCACATACATGCTAACTAAACAAGACACAATAAATACATAATAAAAAACAAAGTGAGAAAAAGAAAAACTAATTTAAATTGAGTAAAAGAAATAAACAAAACTGTGTTCAGCTGCACTACTGATACGCTAAGTCAAACTTGCAAGAAAGATACTATTTTTCCATCAGAGGCAAAAACTTTACAAACTTGATAGTATACAGTACCAGAGAGAAAGGCTCATAAAAAAATGTGAGTCAAATATGAAAGTCTACAGTCTTTATTGATTGACTGAAATAAAGTTGAATGGACTCTTTTACTAAGATTCTACATGTAATTATTCTAGGCTATAGAAACAGAATTGTTACAAGTATATGTAAAGACTCTGGACTCAGTTCAGTAGTGGAGTACTTATTTGATGTGGGAGTGTCATATATCCGTTGCTTTCATTGGTTAATTAATAAAGAAACTGCTTGGCCTGATAGGTTAGAACATAGGTGGGTGGAGTAAACAGAACAGAATGCTGGGAGGAAGAGGAAGTGAGCTCAGACGCCATGCCTCTCTCTCCAGGACAGACACGATGGAGCAAGCCACCAGGTCAGACATGCTGAATCTTTCCCAGTAAGACTGGTGCTACACAGATTATTAGAAATGGGTTAGTCAAAATATGAGAATTAGCCAGTTAGAGGCTAGAGCTAGTGGGCCAAGCAGTGTTTAAAAGAATACAATTTGTGTGTTGTTATATTTAGGGGCATAAGCTAGCCAGACAGCTGGGAGCTGAGTGGCAGGAATGCAGCCCGCAGCTCCCTCAACAATTATTAACACCATACCAAAGCAAAAGGGGAGCACAGGACATTTATTACAACATTAAAGCTGAGCCTGCTGGTGACCCCTTTAGTCCCAGCACCCAAGGCAGAGGCAGGCCAATTTCCTTCAGTTTGAGGCCAGCCTGTTCTACAGAGCGAGCTGCTGTACAGCTAAGGATGCCAGGGAGACTCTATCTACAAAAACAAAAGGATAAACGCTGGTCAATGGTAGTGTACACCCTTAATCCCCAGCACTCAGAGGCAGAGGCAAGTGGATCTCTGAGTTTCAGGTCAACCTGGTCAATATAGCAAGTTCCAGACCAGCCAGGGATATACACAGAGAAACTCTATCTCAAAAACCAAAAACAACAAAACAACGACAAAACACATAAACAAACAAAAAAAAAACAAAACAAAAATCTGTAAAATCATCAAATGAAAACAATAAGTTATACACACACGAAAGAATGTATGAACACATTTATCTGCATTCAAAAAGATATCTGAGCAACTGTGACATGCTTAACACTATACCAGGTATACTGAATTGCTTAACATTTATACTAGGTATATTGAATAGGCATGGTTTGTTAAATAAAACAGAGCAAGGGATTAAGTATGGTTTAGTTTCTATGAAAGGAGGGTTTTTGTGTTTTTACACACGTTTGAAGGAACAGAGAAAATGTCAAACTCTAAAAACAATTCAAACTATTTCAAAGGAAAACAAAATTTTCAGGTCCAAGTTTATGCCTTTAATTTTAATCTTTGATGTTTCTCCATAGATCACCCATGACAAAGCTGTTACCTTTTTAATTATAATTTATGCTTGATTTAGAAGTGAAAAGAAAATATTTCAACAAATCTAGAGCACTACGTTTTGTGTTAAGAACACAATAAACATTCAAAGATACAGACTTTTTTTAATTATGTATTTTAACTTTATGTATATTGGTGTTTTGCCTACATGTATGCCTGTGTGAAGGTGTCAGATCTTAGAGACAGTTGTGAGCTGCCATGTGGATGCTGGGAATTGAACCCATGTCCTCTGGAAGAGCAGTCAGTGCTCTCAACCCCTCAGAGCCATCTCTCCAGCTGCCCGATACAGACTTGTTAACACAGAGGTGGAGAACAATTTGTAACACATCATGTCATAAAGCACTCTATCAGGAAGCTCCACAATGGGGCAGACTAGAGCACAGGGTATCTTTCCTGGCTGCTTGAGGATGCTGAGGTGCTCACTGTAATCTCGTCAAATCTGACATTACAAAACATGAAATACAACATAGAAGGAAGATCAACACAAATATTATGTTAATATTCATCAAATACTCCCTCCAAGAAACCTACTGTAAATAAACTATTTCTAAGCCAAGGATGATCAAAATTCTTGTGACTCATTCATTCACATTCATTATAGTCACTGGAAAGTAAAGAGTCAGATGAATGAACACACTGCTGTGAAATTATGTTGATACTAAAACATACTGAGCCTACAGGAGAAGCGACTTTCTTCTCTAGCAAGTCTTCATGACTTTAGGGTGCACTGGTAATGGTGCTAATAAACAGCTAGGTGACCCCGAGGAGGCATAGCTCTCAAACTCACATTTCCTTGTTAGTCAGCAAACAACCCAAGGGGACAGGCTACCATGCTTGTGAGACAGGCACTGACATGATCAGCAAAAATAGAAGAAAAACTTTATCTAAACCTGACAATGCCTATCACTTCCATTTTGTTTCCCACAGAAAAATGTTGCCCATCCAATTCTAATTTACTATTGCTATCGTCACAGCCGAATACATGTTCTCTTTGGGTTTTGAACAGGAATGCTGCTGAGAGGGGTAAGAATATAAAGAATGAAAACTTACTGCATTGGCACGTTGGTCCCAGTCATGTTTGTCATCTGACAAAATTTCCCTGATCTTATTTAACGTTTCTTCAAGTTCTCGACTAGAATAGATCTTAAAAAAAAAAAGATTGAAAATTTAAACAACAAATTTCATATTTAAAATTATAATAAAATTTCTTAAATAACATAAATATAAGCACTGGTGTTTGAAATAGTTTATATTTTATATAAACTTTTATATAATAGGTCATTTCACACTCTTGCCACCAATAGAGACAGTTACATACAATAGATGCCCCAATGTTCTTCCCCACTGCCCTTTTTGCCACTTGTCCCCACATGAACAACCTCAAATATACTTGTAGAACGCTTCCAATGGAGACACGTCCAAACAAAAAAGGAACAGTTTCTCAAAAACTGCACAAATATACTATCACAACACATTGTTGGAAAGACATGCTTTATTGTTTGACATAGCCAGAACCTGGAAAAAACCTAAATGCCTCGCGACTGAAGAATGGATAAGGAAAATGTGGTGCATTTACACAATGGAGTACTACAGAGCAGAAAAAAATAATGACATCATGAAATTTGTAGGTAAATGGATCGAGCTAGAAAACATCATTTTGAACGAGGTAACCCAGACCCGGAAAGACAATTATCACATGTACTCACTCATATGTGGTTTTTAAACATAAAGCAAAGAATACCAGCCCACAAATCACAATCCTAGAGAACCTAGACACAGGTGAGGACCCTAAGAGAGACATATACGAATCTAACTACATGAGAAGTAGAAAAAGACAAAATCTTCCAAGTAAACTGGGAGCATGGGGACCTTGGGAGAGGGTTGAAGGAGAGGGGAGAAGCAAGGATGAGAGCAGAGAAAAATGTAGAGCTCAATAAAAATCAATTAAAAAAAAAGAAAAAGACAAGACATGCTTTAATTTAGTGTTGAATAACAACTATTTGAAATGGCTCGTTCCAGAACTGACTAATCACACGTGTGTCACTTACCACGTGTCACTTCAAACAGGAAAGCAAACCTCAATCAAAACAGGTTCATCTGGCAACAGTTTACAATACACTACATTTGTTATATATTAAAAGCACTGTATTTGTAAATACATAACAAATATATTTATGTTGTATATATTTATAATATATAATAAATGTTATAATTATTATGAATACCATGTCTAATTTTAGTACAAGGTACTATCCTGAAAGACAATGCAAAGACACTTTCTAAACCATGAAAGAAGGGAAAGGTCAACTTAGAAATTCACTTCAGGAACTCCGAAATTTTTCAAAGCCATCTCTTATTGGGATCCCCATGTTTCTTCTAGGTATACAAAGAACATTGGGTTAGGAATCTGCTGTAAAATTACTCCTTGGTTTCTAACTTCTCTAGCTAACTGAATAATGGTTTCTACATAAAGAACACTGGAGGATCAAGTGTTAGAGGAGAGTTTATAGTTCTAATTTTAAACAGGTTGTGTTTGAAATGTCTGAAAGACTCCTAAAAAGAAATGCCAAATAAAACAATGATTGTAAATAAATGTTTCTGATGCTTAGCAGAGGTCTGGCTTAAAGGTAAAATTAGGTATAATCAATATAATGATGCTAGATAAAGCCATGATGTTGAAGGAAGTCATAAGGCAACAAAATAAAGTAGGAAGATAGGGTCCAGGAGTAATCCTTAATAAACACTTTGAGAGTCAGTTGGCCAAATAAAGGATCCATCTGTAAAGGAAATGGACGTGAAGCAGACAGACAGAAGAGAAGTAAACTAGGAAAACAGTGTTTCACAACTATTACAGCAAAACTGCGAACCAAGAAGACAAAAAATCCCAGTATGAAGCCAGGTGGTGGGGAAGGCATGAGCAGGCAGCTAGCTCTCTGAATCTCTGGGTTCCAGGCCAGCCTGGTCTATAAAGAGAGTTCCAGGACAGTCGGGGTTCCACAGATAAACCCTGTGTTTGGGAGGGGGGGAGGGGGAAGGGGATGAATCTCAGTATGGAAAAGGGGAGGTGCAAACAGACCCCGTAATCAAGAATCTACTTGTAATTGATAGCTGCTGGAGAGGGAACAATCAGTTTTCTTCACTCACACACACATGTATACTTTAAAATTTTTTTTAGCTTTTATCTTATATGTATGAATGCTTTGTCTGCATATATGTACATGTTCTGCATGTGTGCCTGGTGTCTGTGGAGATCAGAAGTTTTGGATGCCCTGAAATTGGAGTTAAGGATGGTCGTGAGTTGTCACGTAGACTCCAAACCGGGTCTTCTGCATGAGAAGTGCATCCTCTTTACTGCCGAGCCTTCTCTCCAGCCACCAAATCATCATCTCATTCTAGGGTAGCACTTGTGCTCCGTGCCTTTTGTGTGTACTTTGGCTTTTTTCTTTTCTTATTTGTTGTTGTTTGTTTTTTAATGAGAAAAAAAGAACAGGAAGTTAGGCAGTTTTGGGGAAGGAAAGCATATGACCAAAATACACCGGATAAAAAAAGATTTTAAATAACATATTTTTTAGAAGTAAAAGAAATATCAGGTGCATACAGCTACCTGGAAAGGAGGAGAAGCTAAGAAGGAGCAGTGTTTGGAGGACATGCAGTCCATTATTTCTTCCCTATTGCTGGGGATCAAATCAGAACCTCATGAATGCTACATGAATATCGTGCCACTAAACTAGACCTTTCACTCAGTTTCTCTTTTGTGCAAATTGTTCTCTCCTTTCACCATGTGGGTTCCAGGGACCAACTTCAGGTTGGCAGCCTTGGTGGGAAACAAGTGTATCTACTAAACCATCTTACTAGCCCACTTCTTTTTAAGTAGTAAAACCCAGAAATGTTTACTAAGCAGCAAGAAGGTTCTAAAAAGCAAGAGCTTGAACTCACATAAGGTCAATGATCTCTGCAAGTGCGTTAAGAAAGTACAAAACCACAGGATGTAGAGCACTGTAGGTACTGGTCCAGGGTGAGGAAGAACCATGGTCCTGAAACAACAGGACAGCCTTTTGATGCTACAGAAAACAAGTCCTTCTGAAAAAGCACAGACATAACTGAAGAGCATGGACGTCAGACTGCTAAACACTTGTGCTATGTACTAAGAGCTGTGTGCTCTGTGATTTCCTTTGACTTTCGGCAGTTCTTTCTTGGCTAGGAGAGTAGATAAAAACTGTTATATTTAGAAATATCCGTAGTTGTGTTTTTGCAAAATGGGTATTTAAAAATTAGAAACAGAAGAGTTTAATGCATTATGAACAATATTACTGTAAGAACCTTCAGTGTGAAAGCCTGGGTGAGAAGCAAAAACACAAGTAGAGAAGCTACTTGGAGTCTGTGGAGAAGACAAAAGCTGAGGATCTCTGCATCATGGAGGATGTCCTGTGCAATAGGAGGCATTTTAGTCAGTGACTGGAAGAAAGCCATTTGATCAGTGTGTGAGGTGGATAACTCACGTGAATGAAGGTGGAGGGAGAGGTGGTCAAAAGCTGATGCTTCACCCAAATGGAAAGGAGGTCAAAAGTAAGAAATGAAAGAGGAAACGGGGAAAAATGGGTTAGAAGGCTCTAACTAGGGAAGGGGAGGGAGGTCAATACAGGAGGGCTGAGCAACAACACTAAGTTTGTTTGATGAAGCCTCAAAAAATCCTATTATTGCTGGGCGGTGGTGGCGCACGCCTTTAATCCCAGCACTCGGGAGGCAGAGGCAGGTGGATCTCTATGAGTTCGAGACCAACCTGGTCTACAAGAGCTAGTGCCAGGACAGGCTCCAAAACCACAGGGAAACCCTGTCTCGAAACCGCCTCCCCCCCCAAAAAAAATCGTATTATTTTATATCAACCTAAAATTAAATTACATGCAATGTATGTAAATGTAAGCACACACACAAACACACACACCCCTTAAGTGAAGTTACACCACCTGGCTTTGGGCTGACAACGCTCACCACAAGAGCCATAGATTATCTAACAACACCCCCAGTTCTAGGCATGAGAAGCTTCCATTGTTGGTCATGGTAGTCCAAGTGACTCTAAAAACAATATAGGCTACTACTGTTGCCCCTGGTTGCCTCTCAGAGGGTAAAGGAAGATACTGTTGCTGCAAACCCACAATACTTAGGACAGAGGATTTGGGTAATTCAAACTGGATCTAATCTGAAAGCTTCCTTCTTGTGTTCTAACTTCCACAGTGCCAGAAAGTACTACGCAAGGTGCCAAAGGGAAGCAATCGATCCTATACAGTTGTGGTGCCTATGAAACAGAACACTGATTAGCACAGGAAATACCTAAAGGTGCAATGGTAGTAACTCAAATCTTTGTGGTGATCAATGGTTGTCTAATTGGACTCACAGCCCACCCAACAAGAAGGAAAATATGCTGGCTGCTAGAATGGAGACAACTACTCTAGACTTGTGAGGTTATGGGGCTTGGAGGAGAACCTACTACTAATCCGTTATTGCACAATTTCTAACTACACTCTGAAACTTATCCTTAATATCCAGATAGGCATAGCTCACTCTGCATCAAAGAAGCTTCTCCTTAGAGAAAACAGAGACTATTACAAAGAACACAACTGGGGCTGTAGAGTTGGCTCATTAGTTAAGAGCCCTTGCTGTTCTTACAGAGGCCCACATGGTGGCACAAAACCATCTGCGACTCTAATCCCAGAGGATCCACGACCACTTCTGACCTCTGCGGGTACCAGGTATGCATCTTCAAGACAACTCCTGTACCTAAGGCTCGGGAACATTTCAGAAGAAGGGTAGAAAGATTGTAAGAGCCAGAGACCACAAAGTCTGTTGTGAAAACTGCTGCTCAAACAATGACAGAACCATCAGACATGCTAATGCAGGAGGAAAATCTCACTCCTAGACAAGGAACTACAAGCAACTAATGACTGCTGAGAGAGGGAGAATTAGCCTCTCCCAGAAGAGAGCCCCCTAACTAGGTACCCAACACAAAATGGTCAGCCCAAATTCATATACACATAATCAACAAAAACCAGACTCAGTAGTTTGTATTTATATATTTGTACATCTCTATATATGTAGCAATAATAATCAAAAAGAGGCCATTAATTTGAGAGGGAGATGTAGAAGTAGAATATGGAAGGGGTTAGAGGGAGGAAAGCCAAGGGGAGAAATCTATTATATTTTAATTAAAAATATATTAAATAGGAAGGAAGGAAGGAAGGAAGGGAGGGAGGGAGGGAGGGAGGGAGGGAGGGAGGGAGGAAGGAAGGAAGGTAGGTAGGTAACATCATTTAGGGTGGTATAATAGCTAGCATGTGTTTACCATTCACTTGCTAGCACGGCCATATTTAATCTCTGATTACACACTAGCAATTCTTAATTTAAAATGATCAAACAGCCAGTGCAGTTGATCCTAGGTAATAGGGTACTGCTGTCCAGACATGACCAGAGTAAGGATTTGGCCAGTAGCAGGGACCTCATAGAAGTGCAGGAGGACGACGACAGCAAACACCACCAATTATGTGAGGACTTTAACGAAAGAAAAATTCTACTTTAATAATAGCACGGGCATTGAAGAGACAGACTCTCCAGGGGCAGGGATGGTGATGCAATGGGTAGTCGGGAAGCCTGCTCTCCTTCCTAAGGTTGGGCAGCCCATGGCTTCAGTGATGCTGGAATGATTCCGCTCTGGCAGAACATACTGAACAATGAACAATGATCAAGGCCAGCCAAGTTCCACAACTATTCCTAGAACCCTAACCAATACAAAATACACAGAGGGGGTAAGAATCTTAAGATAAAAATATATTTCAAATACTTTCAAATCAAAAACATTTTTAAAGTATTCCTATAACTTCTTAAGACCTTAAATGGATTAAGGACAGCTTTTCCTCTGAGAGAGCTGAATAGCTCAGACCTTGTGAAGCAGTATGCAAACACAGCACCTAGACCTTTAAGAAAACACTCAGCAGGGACCGCCATGGTTCAAAGAAGCACTCTGCGTGACAGGAAGTACAGGCAGAATGTGAAGAAAAGAGCATTTTCACCCCCCCCCCCAGAACAGTAGAAGAAAATACAAGACATGTTCTTATACAGGAGAAGCATCTTGCTACAGTGGAGAAGTCACAGAAGTGGAATGATAATCCTTCACAGCAGAATCTATTGACACAGTAGCTATGCAATTCCATACAAACCACACCCTAAAGAAGGTCTTGCAAGAGCAGAGTATGGTGGTACCTGAAATCCTCGGATGTTTGGGAGTTGGAGGCAGAAGGATTAGGAATTAAAGATCAGACTGGACTACTACATGAGACCCTGTTTTAAAAAGCAAGCAAACAAACAAAAACATCTTACAAATAAGTAACATCGAAAAACTGAAAACAAACTGAAAATCATCAATAGAAAGGACACAAGAACTCTACTCATACAATAACTATCTGAAGAAACAGAATTACAAACTGTGAGTTGTGAAAAAATACACCAAACAATACTGGGGTACAAGGTTTTGTAATATGTAGGAATGTTATATACACTGTAGTGCTTACTTGCTAATGAGATACAAAATGACTGCCTTAATTGTGGATATTCCACTTTGACTCTTGACTCCTAGGGGAAGGACTTTCAGATCTCTATTTGTCAGCTTCCAGCACTCTCTGGGGTCAAAACTAATTATTTCAAAAATAAAACCTGTATGTCTGACAAAGCAATGTAATATCACTAAGTCATGGGTTTAATTTTATTTAAGCTTTACTAAAAAAAATTGAAAATCTAATTATGAAAATAATTGCTGGGTGGTGGTGGTACGTGCCTTTAATCCCAGCACTTGGGAGGCAGAGGCAGGTGGATCTCTGTGAGTTCAAGGCCAGCCTGGTCTACAAGAGCTAGTTCCAGGACAGGCTCTAAAACTACAGAGAAACCTTGTCTCGAAAAAATAAAAATTAATAGCTTGATAATATCTAATACATCATCCATACATTCATTTAAAGAAAACTTTTTTAAGCATTTAAACTTTCCTCTTCTCATTGTGTATGATGTGTGTATTTGGGCATGTGGAGAGTCAGAAGACAACTGTGGAATTGGTTTTCTATGTCCACGTTTATGTGGGATTCAGAGTCAAACTCAGGTCTTCAGGTTTGTATTGGTAAAGCACTTGACCCCTGAACCATCTAGCTGTATACCCAAATAAATTTTTTTAAAAGAACAAAAGACAGGACAGAAAGAGGCAGGGAAATCTCATGGGGACACCAAAGCCTTACCTGAACAGAAGGAACATCTGTAAAAGCTTTGATAAAGTCATCCTCATCAACTGCTCCAGCCCCTCCTTCTTTAGAAGCACCTGTTGATTAAGAAGAAACTGATTTTCTAAGGAATATTTTTAAGTATCTTGATAAAGACAATGTGAAGCATCCCTTTGATATGAACAATAGCATAATTCTGAAGGATATTCCAGTGTATACAAAAACATTTCAAAATGGGGCAACTTTCAGAGAAGTCAAGGCACATGTTAGAAGTTGATTATTTCCTGATATGACAGCAGAAGTTCCCAACCCCACAACTAGTCGATGCATTAGCAAGGACACAAATACAAGGGAAAGGCTAAACATTTAAAAACTGAACAGCAGGACAGGTGTGATGGTCAAGGTTGTAATCCTTGCACTTGGAAGGCTGAGCAGGAAAACTGAAGCAAGCCCAAAGTCAGCCTGAACGACAAAGCGAAAAACTTGTTTCAAAACCCCTAAATCAATCTCCACTTGGCAACTTTAAATAACATTAAATTTCGATAAATGGTGACAGATAACTGACACAGAAATTAGGAACATGGGAAAGAAATGAGGATTGTGACATTAAACTTGACTACACAAGTCTTCGCTTACTGTACACAGAAAATCGATATGGTTATCTGGTAAGGAGCAGCTATTTAAAAGCTAATTGTCAAGCTACTACCATTCAGCTCCATCTCTATCCTAACACCCACTGAACCATTGGCTTTCTTTCTGTTAAGCTCTGCCAACAGGTGATGCTAGTGAAGAATGACAGCTGCAGCAAGTAGGGACTTTGAGGAGGGTTGTTTACAGCTTAGCTTGGTGGGGGGGGGAGGCGGTGGAAGTTTGTTTACAGAAGCACCAGTTACACCTCTGCAGAAAGCATCTCTCTCCCACAACCATGAACTGTGTAAACTCAAGAAGGAATGGTACGTCATGAACCCCTCCCTCTCTAACAGTGTTGAGAAGCCCAATCTTGTGTGTGTAATCAAAGCAGCTGTAAGGTGAGCACAGCAAGCACATGCTACCTAGAATGTACACACTCAAGTCCTTACGCCTCTCCTGTTTCCTCCAGCACTTTCATTCTTTCCTCCCCTCTTACACAATGTTCCATGAACGTTGGAAGGAGTGACACATTGTCCTATTTGTAGCTGGGCACTCAAGAGCCTTGGTACTTTGACCAGTTTATGAGTTTCTGAAGTGCCCAGTGACCACTGAGAAACTGTTCTTTGACTGAGGCCATCTACTCATGGGATGCAGGTAAGCTCTAGTGACTGCATCCTCCATATTGTACCCACGGCTAAAACCCAACTTTCAATGTGGATGACACCATTCCATGGGCTGGGGTCGGAGATGGAAAAAAAAAGGAGAAAGGAAGCTGGCTTAGCCCTAGCACCCTCTGCTCCTCATTCCTGACTGCTGACAGTGTAGCTAGCTGTCTTACCATCAGCAACCAGGTCTTCCCCACAAGGATGGGATGCACCCCTCAATTTCTAAAACCGCCACTGTATTGTCTTCTTGTCAGATACTTGGTTAGAACAAATGCAAGCAGTACTGTGATGTCACACCATGCAATGCTACTTCAGAAACTAGCTTAAGATACATGCAACTCTCTCTAGATGTGGGTATACTCAGATGAAGTTTATATTTAGACTTTAGTCCTATTCCCAAAATATCTCATTATGTATATGCCGACATTCCAAAATTTAAAATAAAAATATTTTATGAGTACAAAACATGACTGGTTCCAAGCATTTTGGATGAAGAAGACTTAATCTGTACTAAATGCTCTACATAAATAGCATGACTTGAGCATTAGGCTCTTCCAGGGGATCTGGGTTTGATTCCTATCATATACATGACAGCTCACAACAATCTGTAACTCCAGTTCGAGAAGATCCAACGTGCTCTTCTGGCCTCTTGTAGGCACAGGCATGTAAACAGGACACAGACGTGCATGAAAGCAAAACACCCATACTCGTAAAGTGAGAAATAACAACAAAAATTAAAAGTTGTTCATAGCAGCATTGTTTGTAATAGCCAGAACCTGGAAACAACCTAGATGCCCTTCAATTGAAGAATGGATGAAGAAAGTATGGAATATATACATATTAGAGTACTACTCAGCAGTAAAAAACAAGGACTTCTTGAAGTTTGCAGGCAAATGGATGGAAATAGAAAACACTATACTGAGTGAGGTAAGCCAGACCCAAAAAGAGGAACATGGGATGTACTCACTCATATTTGGTTTCTAGCCATAAATAAAGGACATTGAGCCTATAATTCGGGTTCTTAGAGAAGCTAAATAAGAAGGAGAACCCAAAGAAAAACATATAGGCATCCTCCTGAATATTAACCTTCATCAGGCAATGAAAGGAGACAGAGACAGAGACCCACATTGGAGCACCAGACTGAAATCTCAAGGTCCAAATCAGGAGCAGAAGAAGAGAGAGCACGAGCAAGGAACTCAGGACCGCAAGGGGGGCACCCACACACTGAGACAATGGGGATGTTCTATCGGGAACTCACCAAGGCCAGCTGGCCTGGGTCTGAAAAAGCCTGGGTTAAAACCGGTCTCAGTGAGCATAGCGGACAATGAGGACTACTGAGACCCCAAGAACAATGGCAATGGGTTTTTTATCCTACTGCACGTATTGGCTTTGTGGGAGCCTAGGCAGTTTGGATGCTCACCTTACTAGACCTGGATGGAGGTGGGTGGTCCTTGGACTTTCCACAGGGCAGAGAACCCTGATTGCTCTTTAGGCTGACGAGGGAGGGGGACTTGATTGGGGGATGGGGAGGGAAAGGGGAGGCGGTGGTGGGGAAGAGACAGAAATCTTTAATAAATAAAAAAAATTATACTGTAACTGCTAAAAAAAGAAGAAAAAAAGTTGTGAGCCACCTCCTAGGAGAGCCTGGATTAATACTGGCAGTTCTGATTTCTAAATCAAACTCAAATATTTAATTATTTGTTTAGTGTAAGAATTCAATACTTAAAACACACAAATGTATATCATAAGGGACAACTAATTTTATTTTTTTTGTTTTTTTTTTCCAGAAATTCTTTTTTTTTAATTTATTTATTTCTTTATTAATTAATTAAAGATTTCTGCTTGTGGGACTGCAAACTTGAATAGCCACTATTGAAAACAATTTGGTGGTTCCTCGGGAAGCTGGGAATAGATCTACTTCAGGCTATGCTACTTGTGGGGGATTGAATAAGACTGCCCCAATTATTTGCATGTTTAGTCCCCAGTTGATATGCTGTCAGGGAAAGATTAGGGGTATGGTCTTGCTGCAGTAGGTGTGTCCTCATTGGAGGAGGTGTCACTAGAGGAGTCCTTTGAGGTTTCAAAAGTCCACACCAGGTCCAGAGTACATCTGTTTCTCTCTGTTACTATGTCTTTCCCTCCCTGTCCCTTTACTGCCCCCTCATCCCCGGTATGCTGCTTCTGGACCAGAATGTAGTTCTCAGGCACTTCTCTAGCACCATGCCTACCTGCCTGCTGTCATACTCCCTGCCATGATGATAATGGACTAAACCTCTGAAACCTGGGTAAACAAACCCCCAACTAAATGCTTTCTTTTATAAAAGTTGCATTGGTCACGGAGTCTCATTACATCAACAATAACCTAATAGAGACAATACTAAGGCTCAAAGGACCCTACATCGTACTACATAGACACTTGTTTAACCATGTTCATTGCTGCTCTACTCATAATATTCAGGAAGTAGAAATGGTTTACTTGTCAATGGATGAATGGATAAAGAAAATGTGGTCCATTTACACAATGATTATTACTGACCTGTTAAAAAACATGAAATTCACAGCTAGTTGGAGCTAGAAAAAAAAATCATCCTGAGTGAGGTAACTTATGCCCAGAGGACAAATATAGTATGTATTCACTTATGTTAGTGATTAAATCTTTGAAAAGCAAGCTGCAATCTGTATAACCACAGAGGTTATATATATAGTAAGGAACTAAGAGAGAAAAGGGCCTCACCAGGAAGCTGAAACACACTAGTTATTGGGAGGGAAGAGGTTGAAACAAGGAAGTTCAAAAGAGGAGGGGGAAAAATGGGAAGAGGAGTTGTGGGGAGGGACAACAAAAATGAAGGGCAATTTGAAGGCATATTTAAAAGCCTAATTCAGTAGAAGCTTCTTAAAATATATGCATATATGAAAGAAGTCTAAACTAGAATCAGAAGAGATATAATAATAAGAGATACAATGGGCCTGGAGAAATGGCTCAGTGGTTAGGAGCACTGACTGGTCTTCCAGAAAACCTGGTTTCAATTCCCAGCACCCACACAGCAGCTAATAAACAACTGTCTATAACTCCAAGATCTCTGACACCCAAACACATACATGCAGGCAAAACACCAATGCAAATAAAAGTAAATCAAAAGATTAAAAACAAAAGGTGCGGCCTGGCAATAGTGGTATATGCCTTTAATCCCAGACTTAGGAGACAGACACAGGCAGATCTCAGTGAGTTTGAGGACAGTCTGGTCTACCAAGTGAGTTCTAAGACAGGCTCCAAAGCTATACAGAGAAATTCTGTCTTGAAAAACAAACAAACAAAAAAAAGTAGGAGGGAATAGCTTGTTCATCCCAGCCACCCAGCTAGATTAGACCCAAAATAATCACACAGAAACTGTATTAATTAAATCACTGTTTGGCCCATTAGCTCTACCTTCTTTTTTTTTTCCAGTCTTCAAATATCTTTTATTGGAAGGCCATGCATTGCCTTCATTTATTGTATCTGAAATCACTGTACAGTTACTTTTGTGAAAACACTGCCTGCATTTTCTAGTACAAAAAAAACCTAAAAATTGTTTCTAGCTCTACCTTCTTAATGGCTAACTCTTACATATTAATTTAACCCATTTCTATTAATCTGTGTAACATCACAAGGTTATGGCCTACCAGCAAAGTTTCAGCATACCTATCTCCAGCTGCGACTCCCTGGCATCTCTCTCAGGCGGCGGATCCATGGCTTCTCTCTGACTCTGCCTCCTTTCTCCTAGCAATCTGCCTAGCTTTCCCTGCCTACCTAAGTTCTGCCTTGCTATAGATCCAAAGCAGTTTCTTCATTCATTAATGGTAATCACAGCGCACAGAGGGGACTCCCATAAGAAAGAAAGAAAGAAGGAAGGAAGGAAGGAAGGAAGGAAGGAAGGAAGGAAGGAAGGAAGGAAGGAGGGAAGGATACAAAACCCCAATTAGACATATCTCACCACCAAATCCTCCAGTGCCAAGAATAGGTTACATGTAAATGAGTTGTTGGCCAGAAGGGGCCTCATGAAAACCTTGAAAAATAAAATAAATAAATAAAAACCCAGGCTATTGCCAAGGCTGTTGGTTGCTCTTTACAAACTAATAGTAAGGTCCTACTAGTAAAGACAACATCTACATAGTTCTCATAACATGGAAAAACTGGTGACTACCTACAACAGTGGTTCTCAACCTTGAGGTCATGAGCCCTTTATGGGTCACTTATCAGATATCATGCATTATGCTTTTTATTCACATTATGATTCATAACAATAGCAAAATTATAGTTAGGAAGTAGGAATGAAATGATTTTATGGTTGGGGGCGTTACCACAGCATGTGGAACTGTTGAAATAAGGGCGGTGGGGCTGCGTCCCCAACACCCCGGCCGCTTGGCTAGCTCATGCCCGAAATAACAACACACAAACTGTATTCATTTAACTGCTTGACCCATTTCTATCTAGCCTTTTCTAGGCTAATTCTCACATACTAATTTAGCCCATTTCTAATCATCTGTGTAAGCACCCCAACGTGCGCTTACCGGGAAGATTCTAGCCTCTGTCCATCATGGTGTCTCTGCTCCAGAGAGCAGAGCTGTCCGGTCCCTCTGGAAGCAGAGCAGAGTCTGACCTCACTTCCTCTTCCGCCCAGAATTCTATTCTGTTTCCTCCTCCCATCTATCTTTTAATCTATCAGGGCCAAGGAGTTCCTTTATTGCTTAACCAATAAAATCAACAGATTGATATATGACACTCCCACATCATGGAACTGTATTAGAGTGTCACAGCATTAGAAGGTTGAGAACCACCGATCTAGAGCCTTCACCCATACTGACTTTGCATGCTATCAAAAGGTAAATACCAACACAACTATAAACTTTCAATCTACAATGGTGATCTGCCTGCAATATACACTGGTGCAACAATGGCACAGAAGTTGTAGGAGTAACCAACTACTACCTGATTGGAATTACGGCCTACTCTGTGAGATGGAACCCAAGCCCAACACTGCCCAGGTGGTCAAGAACCTGAGACTAGATAGGCTATGGACCTAGCCTAGACAGATATTACTGTATTGCTAAAGGAACATAGCAATAAAATGATTCCTAATGACATTTTGCTGTACTCACAGATAAGTGTTTTATTAAGCCTTAATCAGAGAAGTCTTCTCATACAGTATATGAGAACAAATACAGCAATCCACAGTTAGACAATGTGGAGGGAGGGAGGGAGGGAGAGATATCTTGGAACACTCAGTCCTAAACGGGATGTCTCCATCAAATCTCTCCTTTTAGGGCTCAGGAAACTATTTATAAAAGACAGCAGAAGGTTTGTAAGAGCTGGTGGGGATGAAAGATACAAAGGAAACAAGGCCTTTTAGATACAACAAAGCTGACACATTTATGACTGCCTAGTGCACAGAGCCTGCCTCACAAGTCTTAGTCAGATGTGGTGGCAGTGCTGAGCATGGAAGTAAACATGAGCCTCCATCCCTAGTCCAGGAGCTATTTCCAACTGACAATCTCTCACAAAGGGAAAGATTAGTTTACTGCAATGGAGTCTCACTAGACTCACCATAATTCAGGACAGGTCCCAAGCCCAGCAGGAGATGATCAATACAAAATGAACTCAACAGTGTTTTTGTCTCACAATGCTTTGTCTGAGTTTTTGTTTTAATTGTTTTGTTTTTGATTGTTGAATCTTATAGAATTTTTGCTTGTATAATATGATTTCTAATTTTGTTTTTATATGTTTTCCCTGTGCACAAATGTGTGTGTCTCAGTGTCTGTATGTGTTTCTTGTGCCTTTTCTTTGGCTTTTTTGTTTGTTTGTTTGTTTTGTCCTATACTGGGTTGTTTGTTTTTGTGGGTTTTTTTAAGATGCATGTTTGTTATCTAATGAGAAAAAGAGTATGGATTTTGGTAGGATCTAGGAGAAGTTGGTGGACAGGAAAATGCAATCGCAATATACTGTAGAAAAAAATAAATAAAAATAGCACAAAATAAAAAAAATAATAATAAAAACTTTGGGGCTAGGATGATGGTTCAGCAGGTGAAACATTTGCTTTGAAAGCATCAAGATTTCAGTTCAGTCCCCAGCACTGTGGACATAGTGGACACAGTGGCACAAGCTGATAACCTCAGCACTGGAGAGACAGAAACAAGAACATTACTGGGACTCTGAAGCCAGTCATTCCACCCTAATTGTTGAGCTAAAGATCAATAAGATACTGTCTCAAAGGAGGTGAGCCTATTCTACAGGATGATCCTGAGACTGTCCCCTGGCCTCCACCCGTACACAGACAGATATACAGACAGATAGACACACACACACGAACACACCTACCTCTCTGCACATAAACATATACACAGGCATTAAAAAAATAAAGTTTAACAAATGCTACATAGACAAAAGGCAACAAATACTAAACGCAGTCCTCTGGCTATCTCAAATCTAACAGTTTGGTCCTTTACCAGGATACAGCAAATTTGGTTGTTGCATGTATGGTATGATGACTGTTCCAATCTGGCTGATGCTCATGTCTGAGAATTGCTTGGTACTAAGGACATGTGCCACTGAAGAGCACATTGGTTACATGAGGAAATAATGTCCTCAAGGAAGAAGTGCCAAGTATGGGAAATAGTGCGCCCTCCCCACCCTATTCGTTAAAATTGAATTTAAAAGTTAAAATGTTTGAAGAAGCAAAGAAAATTTTACCTTGTTGGGGATTACAAATTGCTCCTGAAAAATTACAAAGAGATTCTATTAATTACCTAGCATATAGCATAGGCTTACAAAAAAAATCAGCCACAGAAATGACAAATCAGGAGAGATCAATTACAAACTCTTAATGATTTTCAAAAATTGCTGGGAGATATTAATTGGCTACAAGCCACAACTGGATTAATTACTCAAGAACTAAATAATTTACTTCAAACCTTAAAAGATGATAAGGACTTAAATAGTCCAAGAAAACAATAAGTTGGAGATGAGAGAGAATTGGCTTTGGTAGAAGAAAAGTTATAGAATGCACATGTGGATCACTTAGACCTGGAGCTTGGCTGTATTCTGATTATTCTACCTTCTACTCATTCTCCTACAGAATTCTTGTGCAGAGCGAAGATAATATCTTAGAATGAGTATTTTTACCACAGAGTAAAAACTTAAAGACCTATGTAAAAAAATAAGAAAGAGAGAAAAAAATGAGGATGTAGTAATTTGGGAAAAATTAGCAATACTATCCCAAAAGCAAGATACTTCAGTTTATAAAAGGAATTGGATTTCTTATTCGCATTGTATGAGGAACACCAATTTCTGGAGCACCTACATTCTATACTGATGCAAGTAATCAGGAAAAGCAGGTTATAAGTCAGAAAATTTAAGTTGCTCAAAATCCTTATGATTCTGTTTAAAAGTCAGAATTATATGCCATTATTCTCAATGTACTATTAGATTCTCCAGAACCTCTTAACATAGTTACTGACTCTCAATATGAAGAAAGAGTTGTTTTACATATATAAACTGCTGAACTTATTCCAGATGGTTGAGAATTAACTTTGTTATTAGTTCAATTACAAGAAATAATCAGGAATAGAAATCATTCCTTTATATAACACATCAAATCCCATACAGGTCTACAAGGTTCTCTAGCACAAAGTAATGATGAAGTTGATCAGCTATAGGTAGAAAATGTGCAAGAACCGGGTGGTGGTGGCGCACACCTTTAATCCCAGCACTCGGGAGGCAGAGGCAGGTGGATCTCTGTGAGTTCAAGACCAATCTGGTCTTCAAGAGCTAGTTCCAGGACAGGCTCCAAAGCTACAGAGAAAGTTATGGCCATCATGGGGATATCTGTAAAAATTAAGACTGACAATGTTCTAGCATATGCCTCTAGTAAAATGAAACCTTTTATATTACAATATAAGGCATATTACAGGCATACCACACAATCCTACAGAACAAACCGTAAAAAAAATCTAATAACATTTTAAAAGATTTGCTTAATACATGGAAGAAGATAATAAAGACACCCCCAGAAATAGACTACATAATGCTTTATTAACTTTAATATTTCTAAATAACAATAAGAAAGGAACAAGAGCTACAGAGACATTGAATAGTAGGGGGAAACTGCTAAATTAAATCAGTCTGTAGACTTTAAAGATGTATTGACTTCAGAATGGAAACTGGGACATGTGTTACATTGGGGAAGAGGTTTTGCTCTTGTTTCCAAAAGAAGAAAAAAAAAAACCCAATGGATATCATCAAAATTGAGAAAGATTAGATTCAAATAGTAGAGACCTCTTGCGTAGGAGAGGAGACAGTTCATCAAACAGCATGGCCATCCAATCTAAGCTAACTTGTAAGACCAACTGTCCTTTACTTGATCAGATATAACCTGCCAAAAAGAGAATCTCCCCAAAGTTAGGGGAGTTGAGGCACGGATTTATTTTTCTTTCCAGGAGATTAAAAGTATCCAATTAAGGAATCTGAATACCAGTGGACAAATGAGACGTCTGAAGAAGGATAAATCATCCAGAGAAAATGTCCCCAAAAAAGTAAATTGGCCTAATGATATAGCATATTTCTAACAGAAGAAAATCTCACAAATCCTTCCAAATGTTTGTTTCTGCTAGTCTCTACAGACATATAAGGCAAATAGTCTTTTTGTAGTCCCAATTCAATTGAAAATTAAATCTGGCCTTAGAGTAGAAGCATAGCTCTCTCCTCTAAACCCAGCATGCTTGTTAAAGGAAAATCCAAAATCTCTGTCTCATGTTAGAAAAGCAACCTGGTATGGGACAGACACCTGATAATTCTTTGATGTTATTTTGACTCTTTAAAACTTTACTTAAGATATAAATATAATCTCAAATTTATAAGAATATGCACACTTCCTGTTGTGATATTAATGGTTATTTAGAGTATATATAATATACATAAAATTCTAGGAATCGGCTTCATTGACCTTCCTGTACATGACTTTGGGCTTGAGTCTAAAGCAGGTGACTAGGGATTAAGCTTGTGTACCCCAGATGTATTTCAAAGACTGTGGTCCTTTGACCACTCTGAGATCTGCTGCATATCAAATTTAAAGTGTTTACAAGTTTTCTGTAGTGAACCATGACAACTCCTAACAGCAACTTCTGAAGTCTCCAAAAGGATGGTATGGACAATAACAATGATTTCACCTGGACTGTGGTAATACCACTACACTGACAAACACCACCCCACCCAATGGTCAGATCTGGACTATAAACTGCTCAGTACAATGACAAGGCAGTTAACTCAGATGATCCAGCCTCAGAGACTACTCTAGCCAGAATTCAGATAAGGCTTGCACTCTCCCATCACATGAAGACTGAACAATAGTGAGCTCTCCTAAAGCTTGATCTTCATTATAGTTTTTTTAGGGTCCCCTAAACATGCCATTGCCCCCAGAAAACAGGAAGTAATTTTAAGAACATGATGCCCATATTTTCAAAAGGTGGGGCTTGTGTGATTTTTGGTTGTTTGGTGGATTATGGATGTTTTTCATTATTTAGGAGGGTAAGTTGTAAGTTGTCACATTGTCATGGAAAAAATGAAACAAAGGTTAAATTTAGGGATTTCTTTCTGAAAAGAAAATGGGAGGTATGGGAATGATAGAATAAAAGGGCAGATTATTGAATCTACTCATAAACTAAAAGAGCAGGTACTAGTCTTTAAGGTTATTTTGTTATGTTGTATATATGTTTATATTCTTGTTTAAGATACTGTATCTATCTACCTCATTGAACAAGGTAATGTACATTTCTAGTCCTTGTGAAAGCTATTATTATAAACTATTTAGGATAATTAAGAAACAGGTTATTAGCTAGCCAGCTAACAAATCTTTGGCCATGTTTCAAGGTCAAACAGACATATTTAGGCAGATATCAAACACTTCAGAGATCTACAGAATATGGCATCTAAGATGTTTTAATAACATAAAGCTTTTCATAACTGTGAGACACATCTGCTCCTGGCAGTACAAATTTTCTTAAAAAATAAAGGAGGGCATAGAAGAACAACCTTATGAAGTTTGCTTTCAATGTGGCAAAGTTAGCCAATGGGAAACAAACTGTCCTTGCCTCGATTGCTGACAGCATGCTGTCCACAATGGACAAGCAGGACACATAAGAAGGTGACTGCTGAACTTTGCCAAAAACAAGGTAAGACAATCCTTCAAAATTCTAGGATCCCAAAGATGGATGCCCCAGAGTTGCAGAGGAACCTTTGGAGAATGTCCAAGCAGATGTTCCTGTCATTTCTACAGTTTTGGTTTTTTGTTTTTCGAGACAGGGTTTCTCTATGGTTTTGGAGCCTGTCCTGGAACTAGCTCTTGTAGACCAGGCTGGTCTCGAACTCACAGAGATCCGCCTGCCTCTGCCTCCCGAGTGCTGGGATTAAAGGCGTGCGCCACCACCGCCTGGCTTTGGAAGTTGCTTGCTTTGTACTTCTTGTTTACTCAGGTAATATTACGTAAAGTGTATAACGCAGAGAGACATAAAAGCTTAAGCTGAAGACGAGCAAGGAAGTCAGGACCGAGAGTGGTTGGTCCACCAACTGAGGCAGTATGTCTGTTTTAATGGGAGCTCACCAAATCTAGCTGGACCTGGTCTGAATGAGCATGCAATCAAACCAGACTCTGTGATTGTGGCTGACAATTGGGGCTGGCTGAGAAGTCATTGATAAAGGCACTGGGACTTGTTTTTACAGCTTTTTGGGACCCTAGTCTATATGGATGCAGGGCTCTCAAGGCCTGGATGTAGGGGGGAGGACCTTGGACTTCCCACAGGGCAGGGTTCCCGGCCCTCTCTCAAGGAGGGTGAGACAGGGAGGAGGGGGTGTGGGGGAGCAGGAGGGGACTGGGAGGAGGGAAGGAAGTGTAAATAATTGAATGAAAAATAAATTTTTTTTAAAAAAGCTTAAGTTGTTTATCAATGAAAATGTTTTGATGTCTAAAAAGATAGTTTTCAGTTAGTAATATAAGCTAGGAAAGAAAGTGAATTAGGTACAAAACTTTGGACTCACCAAGATAGGGTAGATTCTGGAATATATTCTCTGAATTTGCCAAATGCAAATGGACTGGACATTGTGAATTTAATTCTTACTTGATAATTGTTCTTATTGTATATAATTTTACTTTGTTAACTTTAAAACCTTCCCTTTTCTTTTAGACAACACCTGATAATTGTTCTGTTACACAGTATTACTGTAATAGACTTAAAACCTTTCCTTTTTATTCATACAAAAAGGGGGAAATGTAATAGGAGATTTGTTTGTATTGTTGCTCCAAGACTGCCAATGGAGTTAAAATATGATTCAGAGGGTGGAGCTCAGGTTCGGCTGGCCAGAATAAACTATAGACTTTTCTGGTGGACCCAGATGAAGACAGAGAGACACAAAGAGGAAGAAGAAGAAGGGGCTTTAAAAGATTCTTGATGCTTTTTTTTTAAATGTGGGAAACATGGGGAGTAGGGTCACCAATCATTCCTCTGTTGTTCTTAGGATTTATCAGGTTTTTATCTCAATTTCTGATTCCTGAGTTTTACAATTAAGGTAAATGTATTAAAAAGTGGCTAGTTATAGAACATATATATCAATGGTGGTGGTGGTGGCAGGTTTACAAACTTAAGACTTGAAAACATAAAAATTCAGTAAAAACATACTTTGGAGCTTCTACAAATAAACCAACCACTTTGACAGCTTATGCTGGAAAGGGTGTGCGGTAAGGGGAACTCCTCCATTACCAGTGGGAGTGCAAACTTGTACAGCTGCTTTGGAAATCATTATGGCAATTTCTCAGAAAATAAGGAAACAATCTATATCAAGATGCAGCAAGAACACTTTTGGATATATACCCAAAGGAAGTTCAATCATAGCACAAGGACATTTGCTCCACTATGTTCACAGGAGCATGATTCATAAGAGCCAGAATCTGGAAGCAATCTATGTTGGCAGAGGCTGCTCATTTTGTTTCCCGGCTGCCCAGACCCAGGACACACAGAAACTATATTAATTGCAATACTGTCTGGCCAATAGCTTAAGCGTATTTTTAGCTAGCTCTTACATCTTAAATGAACCCATTTCTATTATTTTATATTTTACCACAAGGCTCGTGGCTTACCGCCAAGGTTCTGGCTGGCAGCATGTGTCTTTCTACTCCTGTGGCTACATGGCATCTCTGACTCTGCCTACTCTCTCTATATATCTCTGTTCAGATTTCCCAACTGGCTTTGCTATGTTAAGCCACTGGCCCAAAGCAGCTTCTTTATTAACCAATGGTATTCACAGTGGGGAATCTCACATCAAATCTAGATGCCCCTCAACCAAAGAATGGATAAAGAAAATGCAGTACATTTACACAATGGAGAACTACTCAGAGGTAAAAAAATGACATCTTGGAATTTGCAGGCAAATGGACAGAGCTAGAAAAAAAAAAACATACTGAGTGAGGTAATCCAGACCCAGAAATTCACATATAATATATACTCAGTCATAAGTTGGTGTGGGACAATGGTCTGTATTCTGTCAATTTTATTTTAAATAAATGCTGACTGGCCAGTAGCCACGCAGGAAGTATAGGCGGGACAACCAGACAGGAAGTATAGGCGGATCAATGAAAACAGGAGAATTCTGGGAAGAAGGAAGTCCTAGCCTGCACTCCTGACCCAGCCACAGAAGAAGTAAGATGTGACTGCATTGCCGAATAAGGTACCAAGCCACATGGCTAGCATAGATAAGAATAGTGGGCTAATATATGTTATAAGAGTTAATAAAAAGTCTGAGCTACTAGGCCAATCAGTTTATAACTAATGCAGACTTCTTTGTGATTCTTTGGGACTTAAGGACTCAGGGACTGGGCAAGACAGAAACTCCAACAACAATAAGTGGGTTTTAGACATAAAGCAAAGAAAAACCAGTCTACAATCAACAACCCCAGAGAACCTAGACAACAAAGAGGATCTTAAAAGAGGCATACACGGATCTAAATAGGAAAAAAAGACAAGATCTCTTGAGTAAATTGGGAACGGGGGGGGGGGGGTCACAGGATAGAGAAGAAAGGGAGAGAGGAGGAAGGGTGGAAGGGCGAAAAATGTATAGGGCAATACAAACAATAAAAAGAGAGAAATAAACCAAGCAAGTCAATGTAAAGTAAGAACAATCGGTGTGCTGCCTAGTTTTATGTCAACCAAAAACATTAGCTAGAGGCATCTGAGAGGAAGACGTCTCAACAAGATGGGGTTGAAGACAAATCTGGAGGTCATTTTCTTCCTGACTGATGCAGGAGGGCTCAGCCTAATGTTGTGATGCTAGCCCTTGGCTGGTGGTTCTGAAAGTCTTAAGAAAGCAGACTGAACAAGCCATAAAGAACAAGACAGTAAGCAGCACCCTCCTTGCCCTCTGCATCAGTTCCTGCCTCCAGGTTTCTTCTCTGGGCTTGGGCTCCTGCCCTGACTGCCCTCAGTGTTAGGATTGTAAGCTAAATTAAGTCCTTTCCCTCCCCAACTTCGTTTGATAGTGGTGTTTTATCGCAATACAAGCCCTGCCTAAGAAAAAGGTACTAGGTGTTTAAAGGCCCCAAATAAACAAAGATGAACTCCATGTTCATGACATAAAGATGTTCCGACTCATGAGGCAACACTAATAACCAGGCTCACAAAGGGGGAGCTGTCAAACTGACTAAAAACTACTTAGACGAGCAACTGTTTCTGGGCAGTGGTGGCGCATGTCTTTAATCCTAGTACCTGGGAGTTTAAGAGTTTAAGGCCAGCTTGGTCTACCCAGAAAGTTCCAGGACAGCCAGAGCCACACACAGAGAAACACTGTCTCGAAGAAACAAACAAATGAACAAAAAAGAACTATTTAGACAGTTCTGCAGAAGAAACAATGGAACAACTGTCTATCAACTCTAAAACCTTAAAAATAAAAAGAATTATTACTGGGTTGTAACAGAGATAGCCTGGAAAAGAATAAAATAGAAAGTTCAAGACAGACCGTGAGGAATATTGCTTTAAGGTGTGCTCCTTTTGTTTAACTGTGAAGTTGTGATTCTTTGCCTGTCTAAAACACTTGATGGTCAAATAAAAAGCTGAACAGGAAGCCGTGTGGTGTGGGCACACATCTTTAATCCCAGCACTCTGTAGGCAGAAGCAGAGACAGGCGATTCGCTGTGAGTTCAAGCCCAGCGTGGTCTACAAGAGCTAGTTCCAGGACAGCAGGACTGTTACACAGAGAAATCCTGTCTCGAAAAACAAAACAAAACAAACAAAGAAAAAAAGAGCTGAACGGCCAATAGCAAGGTACGAGCAAGGATAGGCAGGACTAGCATGCAGAGAGTGTAGCCATTCACCCAGCTACACAGCAAGTCATGGAGAAAGAAGTAAAGAAACATATACAAAAAAGCCCAGAGGCAAAAGGTAGTTGGGATAATTTAAGAAAAACTGGCAAGAAACAAGTCAAGATAACGCTGGGCATTCATACCTAAGACTAATCCTCTGTGTGTGATTTATTGGGAGCTGGGTGGTGGGCCCCTCAAAAAAGCCAAAACAGTAAAACATCACACAACAATAGACCTATATAGTTATGAAACATTTAAATATCACAAATGTACCAATCTATTTTCTGTTACTATGACAACATGTCTGAGACTGGGAACCCTAGAAAAAGAAAACAATATGGGACACAGTTTGGAAATATAAATGCCTCAAAAGCCTCCTAACAAATGCTATAATAGTAATGCATGGAGGAGAGATCTGTGTGGCGAGATATGAATCCAGACAGACTGGGGACCCAAGCTTACTCTTTAACTATGGATATAAAAATTACTTAATTTCTTATAAGAGGAGCACCATCAATGACTTAAATATCTCACACTGGGACCTATTCTTCAAGGCTATATACCATTTCTCCATAAGGCCACCCTTAGGAGCAAGTCTTCACCACATGGACCCCTGGCAGACATACTCAATCCATAGTAAAGAAACCCTAAATTCAATCTAGGCATAGTGGCACAATTCCTATACTTCCAAAACTTGGGAGGCAGAACCTAGAAGATCACAAGTTCAAGACCAGCCTGGTCTATATATTCAGTTCCAGAACAGGCTAGATTATAGTGTTTCCAATAAGTAAGTAAACAAATAACAAAAAAAAAAAAAAGGGAGAAATAAAAAAAAAAAAAAAAAAAAAAAAAAAAAAACAACTTACCGGAAGATGGTAGCTCACATCTTTAGCACTAGCACTCAGGAGGCAGAGGTAGACAAATTCTTTGAGTTCGAGGTCTAGTCCACAAAGAGAGTTCCAGCACAGCCAGGGCTACATATAGAAACCCTGTCTCAAAAAAAATCAAAAAATCGTTATCAAGTAGTAAAAATTATACTAGTGAGCCATGCCTTTAATGCTAGTACTGAGGCATGTGAAGCTCTCTGAGCTTGAGGCAATGGTGGCCTATCTATACAGCAAGCCCCAGGCTAGCCAAGAATACGGAATAAGGCCTCGTCCCCCAAAACCAAAAGGCAAAACAACAACAACAACAACAAAAAAAAAATTACAATAGACACTGACTTTGTGAAAACACAGACATCTTGTCAAAGAAAACATTCAAATAAATGTTCTATCTAAATCCATGGAAATCAAAACAGAGTAAGCAAAACTAAAGATCATGCTAGCAAAAAATAAAGATGAATACCCTTTCAGATTGCAATTCTCAAGTAAGAAGGAGATAGAAATGACTAAGCCCACTAGAGCCAACTGCAGTCTTCTGTACAGAGAAGGTATTCCTCCAGAATCAGAGCTAAGGGGCACTTAAAAGGTGAAAAATAACTCTTCAAATACTGGAGGGCAAAGGAAAAGAAGACACAAAAAGTCTCCAGAGAAACAAAATAATCCCATATTCAATAGAAAGTCGACACAGAATGTAGCTGCATTTTCACAGAGCAAGAGAAGAGGGTGATTTTAAACAAAGATCTGAGCAAACTTATTCCAGATCCAGAACATACAGGAACATCTAACATGATGTCGACATAGACTGGAAAGAAAATAGAGTAAGAACAAGCTTTACTTTTTTTTTCTTTTCTTTTTATTTGGCTTTTTTATTTTTTTTAATTAATTAATTTATTTATTTATTAAAGATTTCTGTCTCTTCCCCACCGACGCCTCCCCTTTCCCTCCCCTCCCCCAATCAAGTCCCCCTCCCTCGTCAGCCCAAAAAGCAATCAGGGTTCTCTGCCCTGTGGGATGGCTCAGCCGTTAAAGGCTAGGCTCACAACCAAAAATATAAGCTTTACTTTTTTAAAAAAAAAAAATTATTTAACTTATTTAATTTATGTGCATGGTGTAAAGTTGTCAGATCCCCTTGAACTGGAGTTACAGGCGGTTGTGAGTTGCCATGTGGGTGTGGGGAATTGAACCTGGGACCTCTGGAAGAGAAGTCAGTGCTCTTAACTGCTGAGCCATCTGTTCAACAACCCAGAATAGAGCTTTTCTGATGCTAACAGGAACTTCTTAAAAGACTAGGCCCAACTATTAAGCACCCTAAGCAGCAGCAGAAATTCAACAAAATAAGCAGCCATTGCAGGCATGAAAGACTGATAAGACAGTGTGGACAAACTCAGAACACACACATAAAAATTTAAAAGGTAGCTAACTAAAGTCAGACAAGAAGTTTTTAAAGAAAAGGACACCACCACCCGAGAATTAAGTCACCAGCTATACAAGAGAGAAGAAATACATCCTTCCTTTGGATGCAAAAGTTACTTTAAAATTTTCTTAGGACACTTGAAGAAAAAAAATTTTTTTAAAAGTTTTTAGAGATAAAGTTTCTCTGTAGTTTTGGAGCCTGACCTGGAACTAACTCTTGTAGACCAGGCTGGCTATAAACTAACAGAGATCCGCCTGACTCTGCCTCCCAAGTGCTGGGATTAAAGGCGTGTACCACCACCGCTCCACTCACTTGAAGAAATTTTAATATGGAAATGACACATTTGAAGACAGGTAGACATATATGTTAGACAAAAATTTGTATAAAATAAAAGGGCTATAGGAACAAGTAAAATAACATCACAAAGAAATCAGACAAACAGAACAATAGCACAGTCTAAAACAACAACTAGTTTAGACTCTAAAATATCAAGGTCAAGCACTTAGGAGTCTAGTGGATCTCTGTGAGTTTAGGCCAGAGTTAGTTCCAGGACAGGTCTAAACCTACAGAGAAACCCTGACTAGAAAAACCAAACTAAAAAATAATAATAATAATAAAATAAAAAATCAAAGTCATGGAGATAAAACTGGGGAAGGGACTATTTTAGAGACAATGCATAGAAGCTTCATGTATACAACAATTGTATTGTGGTCACAAGTGAACATCCCTTCTGGTTCTTAAGCAGTGCACATTAATGATTAGGGGTGAAATGTCATGTCTTACATTTACATTCTAATGATTTTTATACTCAAAAGCTTAGGTTGTTGGACCCTAGAGTCCAATCACCACGGAGGAGTAGCCCCAAGAGACCATCTCTCACACCACAGCTGACGTAAAAGCATGAGGATTTTATTAATTCTGTCATGACAGGGTCTTTCAGCATTCAAAAAGGCAGAAAGACCCTGAGTAGTTGGTGCAGGCTACTTTAAAAGGAAAAAGCCACAAAAGGAAGGGGGTGCCTGGGGTTGTTCTTTAACTATTATGATTGGCTTATTCAAAAGGGCTATTACAAATAAATGACTGGAGAACAGTTGTCAGATCAGACGAGGTAAGGGAAAACATCTGAGGGTCACTTTGCCCCTTTCCCAGGGCCTAAGTCAAAATATTAGTAACTGAGTCAACACCTAAGGGTTATCTTGCCCCTATTCAATAACTGAGTTCTATTTGGAGAACATTCACAAGAACTCAGGAAGATGATAGAAAGTTCCCAACATTTCAGTGTGGGCAATTGTTAGATCCTTGGTTCCCAAGGGAGTTGGGGGTGGAGCATTACTGCTGAGAGGCCTCAGAGTTGTCAGAAATGGCTTCAGAGTTCTACAAGGTGTGGAAATGTATCTGAAGACTAAGAATTTGTATAGTGTGGGGAACTGCTGGTTTATGTGTAGACAATGACTGTCTATTATTTACCAAGTGTGCTGCACAAAAACAGTCTTTTGGGGGGGGGGAATAGAAAGAACTGAAAGACTTTTATTGAAGTTTCTACAAAGAATTTTGTTTTTACTCCAGTTCTTTATTCATCATCCAGATATCTGAAGTACCCTAACTTAAACAGAAATACCAATAACATTTTGTAGAAAGGAACTTCATATATAAAGCAGTTACAAATGGACAGATGAAAACACTAGAAATATAAACGTTGGTCATAAATAATCAACACAGAGCTGAAGAGAGGGCAAAGTAGTTCAGAGTTCTTGCTGGCCTTGAATTGAGGTGGGCATATTTTCCAGTACTTACCTGGGGCACTGAGCTGAACAGAAAAACAGTCTTTCTAACAGAAGTATGGAAAACTGGGCCAGGCAGAGAACAAGGCCAGTCTGGTCTACAAAGCAAGTATCAGGACAGTCAAGACTATGTAGAGAAACCATGTCTTAACAAAGGGGGTAGGGGGACACTCATTATAAGAGAATTAATTCAAAACAATGAAAGTATAGAAACAGCTTCAAACATAAAGGTGGCGTGTCAATGGAGTAAAGTAGGTTTTACTTAACTTATTTACTTATCTGGCCATGTATAAATGAAATGGAAGGAGAGAGTTAAGAGGGCTACACTGCCACTTTATACAAAATAAATTCCAAGTACATTAAGGTCATGGTAAAAAAAAAAAAACCCTGCTATTATAGGAAACTAAGACTATTTTAATAATCATACTGTCCTTACTAAAGTCTTTATCGAAGAAAGCAAAGTTAGAGCCCAAGGGAAAAGGACAGATGTTTCCAACATCACAACAAAAACATGAGTTGCAAAAATGCCATAAAGAAGCCGGGCGGTGGTGGCGCACGCCTTTAATCCCAGCACTTGGGAGGCAGAGGCAGGTGGATCTCTGTGAGTTCGAGACCAGCCTGGTCTACAAGAGCTAGTTCCAGGACAGGCTCCAAAACCACAGAGAAACCCTGTCTCAAAAAACAAC